>NC_027755.1:9117248-9122414 GCF_000695525.1 Brassica oleracea var. oleracea
ATCTTCCTGAGAGGATGAATCATTCTCATGTGTTTCTCGAACTTCTTCGAATTGTACTTTACTCCCACTATTTTTCTTAGAAAGAAATTCTCTTTCAAGAAAAACACCACTACGAGCAACAAACACTTTGTTCAGACACTTTGTTCTCGGTGGGGTTGTAAAAGTAATAACGTTTGGTTTCTTTAGGACAACCAATGAAGTAGCGTTCATCAGATTTGGGACCAAGCTTATCAGTACATATATGTTTGACATAAGCATCAGAACCCCAAATTTTCAGAAAAGATAAATTTGGAACATTTCCAGTCCACATCTCATATAGTGTCTTCTAAACTGATTTTGTTGGACATCTGTTCAGCGTAAACGCATAAGTTTCAAGAGCGTATCCCCAAAAGGATGGTAGAAGATCTGCATGACTCATCATAGACCAAACCATATCCAATAAAGTTTGATTCCTCCTCTCGGACACACCATTCGACTGTGGTGTTCCTGGAGGAGTGAGTTGTGAAACAATTCCACATTGTCTTAGATGATCATTAACGTTTGACTCAAATATTCTCCACTTCGATCAGATCGAAGAGCTTTTATTTTCTTGTCAAGCTGATTTTATACTTCATTCTGAAATTCTTTGAACTTTTCAAAAGATTCAGACTTATGTTTCATTAGATAAACATAACCATATCTACTGAAGTCGCCAGTAAATTTAATGAAGTACTAATAGTTTCCTCTAGCATTTATACTCATTGGTCCACATACATCAGTATGTATAAATTTCAATAATTCTTTAGCTTTTTCATCGTGTCGAGTAAAAGGAGCCTTAGCCATTTTACCCAATAAACAAGATTCACATTTTTCATATGATTCATAATCAAATGAGCTCAAAAGACCATCACTATGAATCTTTTGAATGTGTTTCTCATTTATGTGGCCCAAACGACAATGCCAAAGAAAAGTTTGATTCGTGTTGTTAGACTTGAATCTTTTGGTACTGATATAATAGACATGCACGCTTTGGTCTAAAATATGAAGTCCATTCTCTAATGGATCGCTACCATAAAAGATATCATTATGATCAAATGAACAACACTTGTTTTTGATCAAAAACTGAAATCCTTCCAAATCCAAACAAGGAATAGAGATAATATTCCTACTTATAGCAGGTACATAGTAGCAATTCTTAAGTTTTAAAACCAAACTTGAAGGTAAAGACAGTGAAATCTTCCCACATCTAATGCAGCAACTCTTGATATATTTCCCAAGCGTAGGTCCACTTGTCCTTTGTCCAAAATTCTACTGTTGCTTAGGCCGTTCATATTCGTATAAATATGAGCACCACAGTCGGTATCCAATACCCAAGAAGTAGAGCCAGAAGTAGTAACATTTACCTCTATAACATAAATACCCCTAGATGATGTTTCAAAAGTCTTTTTCTTTTTCAGATCTTCCAAGTAGGGTTTAAACTCTTGTTTGAGAACAATTCTCGGGTTTCGATACCAATGGAGGAAATTTGATCCATTCAATTTGTCATTCTTAAGGACATATCGCAATGAAAATGGGTTGCGAGGAGTTAACATTGCTGGAATAGAAGAATAGCGAATATTAATATGATGTTCAGGAATTAAAGAAATCTCAACAATTAAGAAAACTCGTATTATATTCAAAACAATTTCCTCAAATGAATATAATAATCCAAGATCCATGTTTCACTAAAATTCAAGTGAGCATTGGCTCATCGCCCGAATGTTTAGCTATTTAGGTAAGCAACACTTTGCTAATCATATCCAATATAATTATTGGTTGTTAGATGACATCTTATGTCTTATCCAACCTATGTTTCTAAACCAAAACCGTTTTGATAGCTTGGTCAAGTGAACCAATCTTATATTCATATGGTAACCATTACAATCTATCTCACTCATGTAATTGCATACACCTTGCTTTGGCATGCCCATCTTACTACGAAACGAACCTTGATAGTTGATAAGATTGGGTAGACATTAAAAACTTGAAATTTTATTGAGGAATAAATTTTAATCCAATTTAATTTAATTTTTTTTTTTTGACATCATCCAATTTAATTTTATATTTAAGCTTCATATCTTATATAAAATATAAATATAAGTAATACATTTCTTTTATGTATTCTAATTGGATTATTAATAATTAAATTAATTTTAATATAATTAAAATTATTAATTAATATATATTTAATTTCAGAATCTAATCTTATTACTTCTAAACAAAAGATTAATACTATTGAACCTGGTTAATCATATTAACCAATCAAACCAAAATTGGTTTAGCCGGTTTAATAGCTCGTACTGTCGCACATGCAAATTAATTATAGAATCACTTTATGTATTATACAATAACACACGATTACCTTATTAACTAATTATGTATTCAATTATGGAATGTTTTGATATGCATGCGATATGCAAGAAAAGAAAGTATCAATTTTCTTTTCGTGACTGATAGGCCCAAATCAAAATTCATACATATCTTTATATGTGATTCCATTATACGAATATTTAACAGATTAAATATATGTAATAGGTTTGGATAACAGTTACGAGACATTTACGTTCAAATCATAAATCAACTATGAACACAAACGCGTTGATTTCAGAGTTACAAGAACTGAAACCATATATTCATATGTTAACACGATTGCTATAAATCCTTTAAATACTAATTTGACATCAACGTATGTATCTAATACATACACAAATTATATTTATTTAAATTCAGTTTCAATATTATGCAACATGGCTTTGATAGCACCGTAGGAAATTCATACCGGTTTATAACAATTTATAAAACAACCTATGAATTCATATGTGTAGATGCCATGTAAATACTGAAATAAATCTAGATCTTAGGGTTTTAGATATATCTGATTATTCGCAGCGGACCAAAGAACAAAAACAAACCAAAGTTATTTAACACTCCAAACGTCGTGCTTCTACCGATATCTATACGCACACAAACTAGATTAGAACGGGATGCTAGTGCCGCAAGATCTTCTCAACTAACAATTCGTCTCCGTTTAGGTTACGGCTAATGTGTGTGCGCTTTACAAAGTGCACATTATGCCTTTATATATTTCACGTAAACAAACCTAATCAAAGTTAGTGGGTTTAGCCCAATCAAGAAGAAATAATCTTCTTTTACGTGAAGTGTTATCAAATATAACACATATATGTAATATATTATAGAGCAAATCTCCAAAATAGCACCTTTCTAAGTTTATATCACAAAAATAGCACTCAAAAACTAAAATGACCAAAATAGCACCTTTCTAAGTTTATCCTTTGAAAATTTTAATTTTTTTATTTTTCAAAATTTGAAATCTTATCCTCAAAACCTCATTTCTAAACTCTAAACCCTAAACCCTAAACTCTAAACCCTAAACTCTAAACCCTAAACTATAAAGCCTAAATCCTAAACCCTAAACCCTAAACCCTAAACCTCATCCTTTAACTCTAAACCTTAAGTTTGTGACTTTTGATAAAACATTAAGTGCTATTTTTGTGACTTTTGACCTTGAGTGCTAGTTTGAGAACAAAAACTTGATTTAATGTTATTTTTGTCTTTTTCTCTATATTATATCATATATAATATTATTCTTTAAATCCAAAATATCATTGTTTTAGTATGTTTAAGTGTGTGACCATCGTATAAAATTAGCAATGAATTCTCAATTCATAGATTATAAGTGGTTTCCAGCCGAACATTATAACCACCTGATATCAGAATCTTGGCGTTACTACAATAGATTTCGGAACACCCAACATTCATCAAAAGACTCTGCTCCGTGGAAATCAGTCATGTCTGTTTTAAAGCCGGTCATGGCATAGAGACAGTTTTCTTTTTGGAAAGACGATGATGATGATGGATTAAGATTTGGGCGACTCAGAAGGGACTCAGTAAGCTGGTGTTCAAGTTGACGATTCGGCATAGATTTTCTGGTGATTCGTTTTGAGTAATTTGAGAGTAATAATTCGATAGTGTAGAGTCTTTCAGCAAAGACGTTGGTTGAAGACGAGGGAGGATAACAGTGAAGCTTGAAGATTCCGGCGAAAGTGGTCGTGCATAAGTTCAGCCAGTGTCATCGTCGTGTCAATCTCTCCATACACTTTACATCTCAATGGACACGTGTTAACAGAAGTGTAAGCGGTGGGACACGAGTCTTAGATAAACGGACTGCCTAGATAGATTAATGGGCTTAATGAAAATGTAATCGGGTTGGCTGAATTTTATTTAAGTTTCACATTATAGTGCCCATTGAGTTTTTCCGGTTGATGGAAAAAGTTGATCAAAAAAAAGTTCACATTTATTTCAACATTTATTTCAAATAAAAATTTAAACATGGTTCGATGTTAACTTTTGGGCTTGTTGGGAACCCTACGGGAAATCAAGAATATAATATCTTGAAACAAAAAGATCCATAAAATATTATATACTGCATTGATTTTAGGAAAAGCAATATTAATAGTTTAATAAGCTGCCATTCATGAGGAATGCTTATTGTAGTATAGATTATTCGTTATATTTTGATGACAAAATCAAAATCATATACTTAACAAACCATCTTTGTCAACTTCAAGAAAATTAAGATTAAATGTCATTTTCTTATGAAGATTTACATTCCCTAGGGAGGTACCATCCCGATCTCAAGGCCTAAGTCATCAACACTGCTAACCATTATGTCAAAATGATTTATCATCCCCTGTATATGAACCGAAGAACATTTGAAAAGATAATCTCAATTTTGTAATAATTAAAAAAAACCATTTGCTTATGTGTCAATCAATTAAGTAGTTAATTAGTCATACGTATCAGTCTCACATTAAAATTGAAAAACATGTTGGTCCAATTCGATTTTTATATCTCACTAGAAATATTTAATACCAACTATATGATATCATATGATATTAACTAAAGAAATGTGGCTATTTATTATATATTATTTCCTTAAATAAAACCTACGGAATTACCTAATGTGATTATGATACATATAGTAATTAATGATTTTAAATAATGAAGATTTGCTAATAATTTGTATGCTTTCTATCATTTTTGTTTAATTCTTTACTATTAAAATAAATTACACAACTACATTAATCATATATTAAAAATTTAGATTTTTTGTATATGTTGTATTTT
>NC_027755.1:9122713-9138586 GCF_000695525.1 Brassica oleracea var. oleracea
TATTATTTTATTATTTCATAATATGCAGAAAAATATAAAATAAATATTTATTCTGCACAAAGCGCAAATCTTAACCTAAGTATGTATCTCTTTAATAATTTTGAATCTTAAACATTTTCTAAATCTCATGCCAAAATAAAAGAAAGAAATGAAAATAAACTCAAAAATCAATATTTATATCGAACAATAACCAAAATGACACAAAAAGGAGAAAACTATCGAAGAAGATAGGATTGGCACGTGAACAAAAACTTCTTATAACTATATTTAACTTTTAAATTGCTAAATCATGATATAAAACCGAGCTGACATAGTTTCATTGTAACCAAATAGTAGGCATGAGATTCTTCGGTCTAAACGTTAGATTTTTATGCGATGAATAATTTTTTGACCTAAAATATTTTAAAAAATGAGATCAGTTCATTAGTAAACAAATTATGTAATTAACAAAAAAATGTTTTAAAAAATTGTTTAAGATCCAAATATATTAATTCGATCAATAATATAAATTTTTTTCCATACGATATTTCTTAAATAATTTTTATATAAATTTACCAAACGCAAGACGCAGGTCTTATCCTAGTATAGTTTTATTTGAATACGTTCATTATTTTAGTCTCTCGTAGATAATTTGCTGGTATCCTTCTAGAGTCAATCAAATATTGTAGCATTAAATAACCCAAAACTTGGGTGTTGGTTGATACTATGTCGTTTCATAATAAGTGTTATTTAAAATTTCTATATAAGGATTATGGAAATTATTAAAAAAATTGCTTTGCTTTAATTTAATATTATTTATATATGTATATATACATATTATTAACTAATAAACTAAAATAATGGTAAAAAATAAAAATTATTCAGTATATGCACTGAAAATGTAAAATGATACTTATATTTTTATAAATGATTAGTTATGCTATTATAAGCTGTAATAAACATTAGATTATATAGGGCATGACTGGTGAAACCGCAGCGGTTGCGGGCATTTGCGGATGCGGGTGATTGCGGTTCTAATCGTTATAAATATATTTTCACGACTGGTACAGCGGTTAGAAACTGATGAGTTTGCGGGATACTTATGGTTGGCTAACTACCAAACGCATCGGTGGTTAAATAATAAATTAACAATATTTACATTTCATATAATTATAAAAATATTAAAAAATATTATTATATTAAATAAATATATAAATTGTATTTATAAAACTATATTATTAAATTTTTAAAAAGTTATAGAAAATATATTTTATTTTTTAATATAAATTAAAATAAAAAATATATATTTTAGTATTTCAAATTATTTCATTTTTAAAATTTAATTGACCATTTTTATTATTATATTTATATAGATTTTTTGGAAAAAAAAATATTTTTACCTTTTCGCAACCGCAAATGCTAGCTGGAACCCGCTTTTGAATTTAAAAGGTTCAAAACGGTTGATGGCGTTATTTGTGACTGTTACAAAACGTCAAGAACCGCTACCAATCGCAAATGCTGCATTTGTGGGTGGTAGCGGAAAAACCAGTCACGTCCGTAATTATCAATTATAGCCGTGTTTTGAAATACTTACAAGGATTTAGGTTTGGTTGCATTATTTTGAACTATTTTATGAGATCCACGTCTAACTATTCTCATTGTGCGATGCTGAAAATTTCATATAAGCATGTTTTCAATAATATGCATTTTCTAAAACTCGAAACTGAAATCTTATGGTGTATAAGTATTAATGAACATTTAATCTAACGATTTCTAAATAAACTTGAGAAATTTGCCAAAACTAAACAAAAAAACAGCATGATTGTCCCTTTAGTATATTTGTTTTCATAATTTCAAAACTAATCCTTGATTAATCAAATTAAACACAGTAAACACAATTTAAAAGTTTAATTAAATTTTAAAAAGTTTAATAAAAAGAAAAAAAATGGTTTAAGAACATTAAAATTTAAAGTTTAGTTTTTTTATTAGAAGTTTAATAAAACTAAAAAGTTTACAAACGTTTTAAACTTTTTATAAAATAAAACTTTGTAAAACTTCTTTTATAAAGTTTATTTAACGTTTTTTTATTAAAAACTTTCTATAAATTATTTTTATGTTTATAAAGTTTTCAAAGTTTTATTTTTATTAAAAATATTTTACAAAGTTTTATTTTTATTTTTGAAAAACGTTTAAAAAATGTTAAAATTAAAAAGTTTAATTTTTTATCAAAAATTTTAATAAAAATAAAAAGGTTTTCAAAAAAATTTTAATTAAAAGTTTAATAAAAAAAATTTAATAAAAAGGAAAAGTGTATACACGTTTTAGGGAAGTTATAATATTGCAAATATTTTTTTTATATTATGACAAGGTAAATTGACCTATATATGATTTTAGAGAAGTTAGAATATTACAAATATTTTTATAAAATTTTCTTAACTGAAACTTTCATAATTTTTGCCAAAATCAGGTTTTTTCATCCGTATAAGGCACTTTCTACACTGTGTAGAACAAATATAAAAATCTCATAAGCAGATTCTACCTGGTGTAGCCGTTTGAGTATTGTCTAGAATTCTCATTTCGAGAATTTTAGAATACTTCATAAAAATAGAAATTACATTCTGAGAAAAAAATAGATAATTTTACAATTAGTAAAATTCGCATCCTCCATATTTAGAAGTTTAGTTAAAATTAGATTGTTCGATCTAAAAAAAGTAGATAAACTTGTTTAATCTGGAATTCAATTTCTACTAATCTATTTTTTGTAGAAGAGGAAATCTATTTTTAGTAAAAAATATTTTAAAATTTTAATTTATCAAGTTTTTCAACAAATACAAAATACCAGTTTGTGTATATCGGTGTTTTATCAATTGTTTCTATTTTTTATATTTTTTTTTGATTCATAAAATTATTTATTTCATTAAGTTTTAGAAATGGAAAAGATAAAAAAAACAAAAAAATGGACAAAAAAAGATTTTATAGTAAAGGGACAATCATGCTTTTTTTTGTTCCGTCTTGGGAATTTCTCCGATAAACTTTTACAAAACGACACATAATGTAATAGATTTCACATGCTAAAACAACATTTAATATAAATCGGAGGGATTGGGAAATAATAAAACTTCTTTTGTTTATTAATAAATTTGATATTCTAATAACCAAACAACGTTTAATATAAATTGGAGGGATTTGTAAACAATTAAAACTTCTTTTGTTCATTAGTAAATTTAATATTCCAATAACCAAAAAAAAAAACTATTGTAGCATTAAATATTATCGGGTGTTTTCTTGATTTTCTTGTAAATTAAAAAGAGCCCCGTGGTTGGGTTTGGGCCTTTTTATCTTCGATTGCCTTACGAAAAACATTTTTTTTTTTGGGTAAAACTTACGAAAAACATTGGAGACTGCAACCTTACACTCAAATTCATTGACTAACATTTGAAGGTAACTATGTCTTTTCAGTTCTTGTATGACATGGTATTCAGTTTTTTTTCTGAAAAAATCTCTCGAGTTTTTTGTTTTGGTAAAAGAAATCTCTCAAGTTTAAATATGATTTTAATTTGCAACAAAACATGTAATTTACGACACCATTCATATTCAAACACGATGAAAAGTGATGATATTGTTACAAATACGTTAGCATGTCAATATTTCTTTTCAGTATTTTATTAAATTGTAACTTCTGTGTGTTGATAAAACAATCAAATTATTTCAGACATTATCTAAATTTATAATTTGATCTTAAAAATTGGTAATAAGTGATGTGACATCTCTTCTATTCATGATTCTATTCATGAGTAATTAGACAGGTCCTCGCTACGCGCGGAATTTGATAGATCAGTTCTTATAAAAGATATAATTTTGTGTAAATTGTTTTCTATGTTAAGTTGGGTGTGAGTATGATTATGTCGTCTACACCAAATTTCAATTATATAACTAAAAATGACCAAATTATTAATATTGTTGTTGTTTTAATTCAGAAGTGTAAGATTTCATAATGTTTTAAGTATTCTAACACTATAAAATACATAAATCAATTGATTTCAAGCAAAAGAGAATGAGATCGAGTTTTCAAATACCATTGTATTTTTTTGTGAGGGTTTATAAAATAGTTGAGAATGAGATTTTAATTTAGAGGAACTCTCTGTTGAAGGCATTATAGGTTTTTTGGACAATGTTAGTAATTGCTATTATTAACAATTGTTGTTGTTTTTTGATATTTATGTTATAATGGGTTATTATGGTTACTTTATGTATTGTTACATAATTAATTACGTTGAATAGTTAACTAAAGCTAATTGTAAGGAGCTGATTGATATGATCAAGGAGCTTCGTGCATGGCCGAGCTTTGCAACAGAATTAGAAATGATTGAGACTCTGCAGATATGATTTCCGGACTTCAAGATCACCTATGTTCCACGAGCGCAAAATCAGATTTCAGACTCTCTAGCTAGGACTGTTAGGTCTTTTCATAGGGAACTTTATTTTATTGGATGTTCTATTCCGGTATGGTTACCCAGACCACCTCAAGTTTGAGTTATAGAATAGCCGTTCGTTGTCAAAAAAAAAAAAAAAGAATAGTTAACTAAAGAAGTAAAAAATTTGGCTTTCCTTTGTTTCATTTGTGTGATGTTTTTGGTTAGATTTGCTTATATATTATGTAACTAATCATACTAATAAGTTTATTTATAAGGCAAAATATGAATAAATTATAAATAAAAATAAAAGGCAAAAAGTTGACAAATTTATTGTTTTAAATGGATAAACTGAACGTAACATTTATCCAAATTTAAACATATAATCAATCTTCATTTTAATTTAGAAATATTAATTCATTTGTATATTGTTAATTAAAAGATATATGAGTTTTTTATTTCTTGCTTCTAACATAAGCTTTTGTGATTTAGAATAAACGCATGTCTGTTCGAAGAAAACATGGAAAGCCTCAAATTCCATTTGTTGAGCAATACTCTGTCCAGTTTTGTAAATGTTGTTACATCTACTGCAAGTATCTTCTATGTTCCATATGTCATATATTTTTGTAGAAGTGGTACGGAAGTTCGTAAATTGTGTTTCTTGTACTTTACCTATCAAATAACGAAGATGAACGGTTAAAATTTGAAGATGGAAACATCTAGAACATGAAAACGAAGTCTTTATTTGTAATACTTGCTTTCAATATAAGTTTAAAGTACAACTTCTTGTATCTGAAAATGAGAAACATTTTGACTAAAATATTGTGTCTCGACACATGTGAGTCAATCTAATATCTAAGATCATTAATCGTCCAAATATTTTGTAATGTTATTTTTCAGTTTCATAAGATAATTTGAATATATAATTTTATTTGTAATGTTATTGGTTAATGTATTTTAATAGGTTTTGAAATTCAAATTAAATATAGTTTTATTGGTTCTATAATTATAAAATACATATTGAAATCATGTGTATTGTGTCATGATTTATAAATTCTAATTCAAAACATGTGTTTTTCAATAACACATATTTATTAATTTGATTGCATAATGGATTTGAATAGATTTGTATATATTTCTTTGTTAAAATATAAAGTCTCAAATCTGAAGGTAATCCGAGGCAAATCAGTAACTTGCTTTATTAATGGAATTTTATTTCAACCGATGCAATAGAACTGGGATTATTAAGGCCGAATGTAAAGTTCTACATTATAAAAGAAGAGTTTACATTTATATAAAAAATCTTAGCTAAACAAATTCTTCGCATGTGACTTTTTTTCTTCTAGGATTTGCTTGTGGGATTGGGTTTGTTCAGTTCCATTAGACTCAGTTTCTTCGCCTTTGACCCTTCTATTATTCTTCCATAGATTTTCTCTATGCTCACTCCATTATCACGGATCTTTCTTTACTTTTTTTTATTTTTTTTATTTTTTTTTAACAGGAGGTTCAATCGGTGACCCGTAATCCGCAAGTGGTTTCCGATTGCCCGAAGGCCCGTAATCCGCACCTGGTTTCCGATTGCCAACCGTCTAATCCCCCAAGCCCGGAACCAGCCGGCACTAATACCCATTACCCAAGGACCCGGCACCAACGCCGCGATAACTTTAAACTTGGGGAGGGCGTAAAGCGTTCCGTGGCCACAGGGGATATTCGAACTCGGGTCCCTATCGGTGTTGTAACTACCTCAAGACCACTAGCCCACCACCCTGTGGTTATCTTTCTTTACTTTATATTCTTTCTTTGCTTTATATTCTTCTTTCCATTTTCTCAACTCCTGTTCTACGCCTAACTCTTCTTCTTTAGCCTTCTCAGATGCTTCACATGTCTCTGTCTGGATATGCTATGATAACATCAGAGAAGAAACATTTGAAGAAGGGATCAGAGAATAGGAACTGACATCCGTGGAGTTGAAAAAAACAACTTATCATTGTTTTAAAAGAGTTTCGTTATTCATGTATATCTGTCACCACTTTAAAAACAGATCGATGAACGTTGTCACAGCCTTTCTATGATTGGATACTAAGACGCCTGAGGTCCACGTAGTGGTTAGTGATTGAATTTTGTAATGTTTGTGACAAAAAAGTGAAATATGAATATCTGACTATGTGTTTAAAGTCACAATCCGTTTAATAAGAAAAGTAAAATTTTCTTTTCGTATGAAACTATTTTTTTGTCTACTTAACATGCTCCTTTGACGTTGACCGATTAGTTAAATTAGAAATAAAAACCATGTAAACATTTTAGGTGTGAAGATGAGGATGCAAAAATAAAAAGCTGTCTTCAACTTTATATTACAACATGTATTTATAAGTAAAAGTGTATGTATAAGTAAAAGTGTACATTCCTTATCTTGGACGATGAAAATGAAAAAGCTCTTCTTATTGAATCATTCACACACATACTTATGGCCCTCTTTCCTGTTCAAAGCAATTCATAACATATACATAAATACTTGCTGCCACACATCTAGGAACCTCACAAAGTTTTCATAAAACGTGAAAGAACAACAACGTAGATGAATATATATTTTTGTTCTTATAAATCTTTTATATTAATTATAAAATTATGTATTTTATTATATTTTATATTTTCACTAATTATTATTTTGACAGAAATGCTGATGTCAAAAGTTTTTTTAAGTTGAAAATAACCTATTGATTTAAAAAGATTTATGGGTTATTAGTTGAGTTATAAATATTTGGTATCTAACTAATAAAAATGAGAAAATGTGGAATAATTAATAACTTTTTAAAATTATGATAAGGTGCAAAATTGTAAGAAAGACTCTTGATGAGATAAATTCTTTTTCTATTATATATTAGCGACAATGAAAAGTTTACCTGCAAACTCTAATTGTTTTTGAAGCTCTTGACCAATAACATAATTTTTCACCTGGAGGAAAATAGTATAGAAGGGAACATACAACGATTTATCAATGAGTGAGACTTATATTACCTGAATTTCAGCAATTCTTTACAATTGAGATACTCAACCTCTGTCTGATAACGGAAGGACTGCAACCAATGCATTAAACTTCAACGAAACAAAGTACCACGTCAAGGACTCAAAACAGCAGAATGAAGATGACATGTATTTCCCATCATCTTAACTAAATCTGATGGAAGAAAGTAACCTGTTTAGCAGCCTTGACAAATCAACACTGAGCTGCTTAGGTTGCTCGGAAAAGCAGCGGTAGGATCATCGGTAGCCATAGTTGTAGGAGCAGAAAATGGTGGATCAGGTAGTTAGGTGAAATCTGAACCGGAGGTGCAGCTCTTTGGAGTGTACCGAAGACTTTGAAAGTGATTGCAGCTATCAAATTCACTTGTTCTTGCAACTGTGGTATTATATCCACAAAGCCCTTTCAATCAACCGGAGCTCACCGTAGCTCCACCAACACCAATTACACTTCCGATCACAATCACTCCTGCCGACTTCCCCTTAAAAGATTTCCACTTCACCAGCTTCTACAGTCTAGGGAAAAGCACATGCCTTAATGGAGCTGGATCCGGATGAAAAGCCTTTCCAACAATAGCTTCATGAATGCGGAATCAAAAGAAGGCTTTGTCGTTTGCCAAGAGATCTCTGAGACAGCCGTGAACCATCGGGTCTACAGCACCCACCGATTAGGCAGCTCAAGATTGAAAAGAGTAGAATGATGAATTTCACAGGGAATAACTTATCATTTTATAGTTGAAGATTTTGAGAAAGGAAGTAAATGGGGGTTGCATTCAAAGATCGATCGTGTGAGTAGTGGAAAGCAATGATTAATGAGCGCGTTCAATACGACCCCACTACAAGAATAATAGAAAATAGTAAAGGACTGGCGACAACATTTCCGTAGCCATAACAATTAGCGATGAAAATTGCAACGAAAAGTGACAAAACAAAAAAAAAATGTTAAGGTTGTAGCTAATTTGTAGCGATCTATAGCAATCTAGCTACGAATATGATCCATAGAAATTCTCTAGGTGAATAGCTACTAATTAGCAAGGAGTAAATTGTCACCAAAAGTTTTATAGTTATCAACACATGGCTATAAATATTTATGTATCTAATTGATATGTATGTGCTATATGTATGATATTTGCATTTATGATATATGTTTGAAACATTTAGTTATCAACACATGGCTATAAATAGTGTGAATTTGCGTTATATGTTTAAAACACTTCAATTTTTATGTTTGTGTTTGGTTGATACTTGAGTTACAGATATAGTATATGGTTTATTAGGGATTGTGGTTTATGATTAAAGGTTTAAGATTTTATAGTTAAGAAGTTGTTAAAAATATAGTAAATTATAATTTGTTAGAAATTTACATAAGATTAATATAAGTGTATAAATTTATGATGTTAAAATGAAATGTTGGGTTACTATTTTAGTTATGAATTATGGTATATGATTTAGATTTTAGGGATTGTGGTTTAGGATAAAGAGTATATAGGTAAGAAGTTGTTAAAAATATAAAAAAATTGGTTGGTAAATTATAATTGGTTAGAAATTTATATTAGACTATTAAAAATGTATAAATTTGTTTATTGTAAGAAACTTTTTTTTTAATTATTTTGCCTCCATTCATTCTCTCATAAGTATTTTTGGCTCCACTAATTGCCTTCATTTTCTCATTTCCCTCTTAAAGAAAATATCTAAAACAACTATTAAATGAAAACAAGCTTTTGACGATTGATTGTTTTTAATCTAAAGGCTATAAATCATTATTTTGTGAATCCTCTACCTTCTTTCTCATTGGTCAATCTATCAAAATTAAGATTGTTATTTCTGTCCATTGATATTTTTAATCGTATGGCTTAAAGTCAATCTTTCTCATCTAAGTCATTTATGTCTCACAATTCGACTCTCCCTCTCACCTAATTCAGAAGAAACACAAGAGCAAATTGACAGAGCCCAACTCGTGTTAGATTCAACCCTCTCTCTCTCGACCATGACGAAGGCCTCGGCGACGAAGCTTGACGCGAGTCAGAGTGAAGAAGACCTATGCGGATACGGTGAAGAGGACCCACGGTGGAGGCGGTGAAGCGCATGAGCTACGGCGGAGGAGGTGCGACAGACTCGTCTCTTGTCAAGCTCTGTGTTGGCTTTACCTCCTCACTAACACAGGTCATCTCGCTTCCCTTCCTCTTATCTGGTCTGTCTTTCTCTTCCTCTTCTTATAATATTTGTATTTTTTGTTTTATTTACAGATATACCAATATAATGATGAAACGGGAAGGATAAGTGGTGGTGTGATGTCAAGCGTGGTGCAGTGGTGGTGGGATGGTGGTGCGGTGGTGCAGCGGTGGTGGAGCGGTGCAAGCTAGGTTAAAGACGAACAAAATGAGAACTTAGGATTGATTAAGGTTTCGTAGACGGCGGAGTGACCAAGAGGAACAAAAGCTGAGGTCGACAAATGTTGAGAAACAAAGGCTCATGCCCAAAGGAAAACATTACGAAGCCCACATATATTCATACAACTTTAATGAAACAGTGAGTATTAAGAAAGGGACACGTGTCAACATGGGAGACTTTGAATTTCTGATTTGGCGCTGATGTGGATGGCCTAGGAGAGAGCAAACCTTCTTTTATATAATAAGATTGTTGTAGTTAATTTTGAAAGTATATAACTTAGTGACAAACATTTCTGAAATGGAATAGATTTTATAACTGATAAGCAAGAACTAAATGTAGAAGTTTCAAACAGCAAAAAGAAAAATGCAAACTTATTCAGAAAGACTAAAAAGCAAAAACGCAAACGGGAAAACAGCATCCTCGACATCAATTGGCTTCACTTATGCCTTGTGTGCTTTCTTCACCTTCCCAGTAGCTCCATCAACCTTGCTACTTCCACCTTAACAGGCACTGTCTGAGTTGCCACCGTGGTTGTCATCTCCATTGTCATTGTCACCCCCCCCTAAACAAACAAAAAAAAAGTCACATATAAGGCTTACGTTGTCAATGAATTCAGGGTGTGGAAAACGGTCACCCTCTCTGAGTATGTGGGAGATGGTAAAGATCTGATGATTCTCTGTGAATTTGTATGAGCTCACACTCACCTGGAACAAAAGGAGGGGCCTCAGTCCTCCGGGTTGACACCATCACCAGCATGTGTATAATTGGTTGAATGTGACTGAATGAATAAGTAGTCAACACAAAGAGAGGACGACAGTTTATGAAGATGATACCAAGAGATGGCCAGCCTCATAGGCCCTCATGTTATGGAGCTTCGTCATAACCCCATCAAAGCAAACAAACAACTCTTCACCAGTCTCGTCTGCAACAGACATCTCGACACGATATCTAGCAAACATGAAAGATGTATTAAAACTCAAAGGTGAAACCAACTGAGAATATTCTGCTGAGAGTTACAACATACCGGAGGACACCAACTGCGTAAGTATTATTGAAAGGCACACATGTGAAAGATGAGGCCGTGCGTTGAAGTTTCTTGGCACAACTTGAGAATGAAACATAGCACCACCCCTTATCCATCTTGATATCAGTCACTCTCTCGTTACAGATAAAATCAATGTCCGACATGGTTGGGAAATCAGATTGCTCAGGTAACCTAAGAAATCTATCTATGAAAAAGATAACAATGTAATTCTGGCTGCATACCTGAGAGGGAGCGGTTATTGAGCTCAACTATGCTCAGCACTTCCACCTTTGCATAGCCCCTTAGCAGTGGAGCTGCTGGCGTAACTCCAATGTCTTGTTCAACCAGACTGCATTTTAGAATGCGACAATGTTAAACTTATTGTATACATTTTGAATCTATCAGAATCAGTGACTGTTTAACGCCAATTATTATCAATATGTTACCTGTAGAAGAAACTCTCCCATGCTGATGTCTCTTTGTCGAAGTAAATATGTGTGCCGGAAGTGGCATTCAAAAATATCCGACCTGCATGATGAAAAGGAGTTTATGTTATGGACTCCATTATACCACTGATCATGTAAGTCTCTAATGGGTTGCTTACCCCCCACCCCCCATCTTCGGGTTGACGCTGGTTGCAACCACAACTCTTGGATCACCTCTCATCTTTTCTAATTGATTATGAATATTAACAGCCTGAGCGTCGAAGAGGCTCATAGTCACTGATAACATGAGAAGTTAGAACAGTGAGATAAACATTGTAATTAGATAAACACAACTTAAGAGATGATAAAGGCTAAATGACTTACTTTTCCAACATAACTGGAACCCTGGGGAGGGTCAGTGACAGTGCTCTTCACATCAGTAATATCACCAATGAGGTCTGCAAATGAAGATTATTATCTATCTAATCTGATATTCAGAGAAATAGATAAGATAGGAATTACCTGGAAGCTGATTGTTAGTGTTAGCGAGACCAAGCATCTCACTGTGGTTACGGAAGCGAAATGATTCAGGAGGAGACGGAACAGCTGGATCAGTAACCTCTTTGAAATAGGTTGAGTCGCTAAACCAGATTAGCAAGGAAGAATCCGATAGACGGTAATTTGGGTTACACCGAGCAACATCAAACCCAGTTAGAGAATAAACCGAACCCGCTTTCAGGTTAGGCCGGTGGGTCGCCAGCCGGTTGACATCAATGGTGGCCGGCATCATGGTTGCTTGAAACCATAAGAAACAAAATAATCAAATTTGAGAATTTCATAGTTAAAAAAAAAACAAAATGGTAAAAAAATAAGTTTGTAATATGGATTCAGGATGGTTGAACATATCTAAACATCAACTAATAGTCAGAACAATCATCAAACGTGCAATATTGCTATGTGATATTGTTTAATAGGCGACCGGAGAAATTACTCATAATTTAGTTTAAAGAAGCCGGAGACATGTAAAACATTTAACCGGAGAAATTACTCAGATGTAAAAATATGAACATAAAAAAAAAACATAGCAATCATCAAAAGTTGGGAAATGGCTCAGCCAAAAATTTACAACAGAAACACCAAAACACAATGAAAAATTATAATCATAATCAAGAAGGTGGAGATGTGTGTAGAATTTAACCTTGAAGATATTATTTTAGCTATGAACTAAAATTGGAGTTAAACAGATAACCTGAGAATCAAGAAGGAGCATGTCGACTCCCATGAGATCTCCACCACGGCGTGCATTCCCGGTCTCCCAGAAACAGAGCAGGCAAACTTAAACGGTGGAGGAAGAGCAGCCAGACTGTAAATTGGAGAGGAAGACCAAAGCGTTAGCCATAACTCACACTTTTTGTTTGTTGTTTAGTTTAGAACGAATGAGAGGATGATTGAACTCATACCTTTTTATAGTAGAACGTCTACCGCCTTGTAGTCTCAAGAGTCGCATTGAATATAGATCATGGGTGATCAATTAATGGAGGGCTTTATGAGAGAAATTCAGTTACTGTATCATCTCTCACCGGAAGGAAGATGATGAAAGATCGGCAGGGAATGGAGACGCAAAGATGGACACACCCCAAACCCTAATAAAAAACGCAACGTTTAATTACAGCTAGTGTAGATATAGAATGATATGGGCTTAAGTAAGGGTAGATTCAGCCCAACGAAGTGATGCCCAAATAAATCCAGAACTGATTAAATGAAACGCAAAGTTTTAAAGAAAATAGACACGTGTCGACGTCCGGCGAAACTGTTATCTGACGTGTCCTTTTAAGAATGAGGGGATGGTCTACTTTATAATTTACTAGGGTCGGTCCGCGCTACGCGCGGGATTTGATAGACCGGGTTTAAAAATATATATAATTTTGTGCAAATTTTTTTTGGGAAATTTTCATGTTTACCACTTTGTTGGTACTATTTTCTATGTTTACCACTAATAAAAAGACATTTTCAAAATATCTTATTCATTAAAAGACAAAAGATTCTTATACCATTTTCTCTCTATATATAATAAATAGTTATTTAAATGAATTAATTTTTTAACTTTTTCGAATTACGCTTTTTCAAATTCGAACTTTTTTATAAATTTTTTTTTTTGAATTTTTTTTCAAAATTTCTTTTTGAAAATTGAAAATTCTTTTGAAACTATTTTTATATAATTTTAAGTATTTATTTATTTATTAGAATCCTAAATTTTACATTCCAAAAACTCTATCCTACCCCTCAACTCTAAACCCTAAGTCTAAATTAATTAACCCTAATGTTATAAATGTTTTTTCCCTCTTTAAAAACGATGGGAAAAGCGGTTAGTGTAAACATGAAAAGTGGTATTATAAATGTAGTATTTTGGCCATTTCGCAGTTTTCTCTTATGTTAAGTTGTGTGTGAGTATGATTATGTTGCATATACCAAATTTCAACTATAAAACTAAAAGTAATTGAATTCTTAGTATTTTTGCTGCTTTAATTCTGAATTGTAAGCTTTTATAATTTTTCAGTTTTATAATACTATAAAATACATAAATCAATCGGATTCGATCAAAAGAAAATGAGATCGAAATTTCTAATACCATTTTCTGCGAGTGTTTATAAAATACTGAAGAATGAGGTTTTAATTTAGAGGAACCATGTGTCAAAGTTATTATATTTCTTCGCGAAAATGTTAGGAATTTCCATTATAAACAATTGTTGTTGTTTGTTTTGGTAGTTATGTTATAATGAAGTCTTAAAAGGTTACTTGAATTCTAGATTTGTGTCCGCACTACGCGGGTTTTTATTTAAATATTATAATACGATATAATTAGACATATACATGAGATTTAGCTTTTGGATATTTTTATAATATGATTTCATATTATAAAATTGAATATTCACATCATCCAAACAGATCACACATCATGTGTGACACGTGTATCTGCTCTGATTCCGTCGCCACCACATTTTGCTCCTTTCTTCGTGCTGCTGGTGGGTTCGCCAGATTCCTCATTACCAATTCCTTATGTTCCTTAATGCATGTGGTTCTCATTAATATGTTCTAGATTCGTTAGGTGGACCTGCAAAAAGAACAATGGCGACTTCGAGTTATGAAAGAAAAAATGGAGACATTTGAGGGAGATCTCTAGCTCAAAACTTCAACGCACCATAACCGCAACAGTGGGCTCGAGAACGATAAATAGAGCTCTGGGAACATGTTTCCCGGTACCAGTTTCGCAGACGAAAGTGTTTAAAGCATCAACCGTCGTATCCCTGTCAAGGAACCAAAACAAAGCTACGATCAGTTTCTTTGCTAAACCAAAAAAAAAAGAACCTTCAAATCCACAGAGAATAGAGAAATTTTGTACGAAATTGAATCAAACCAATGGATTCCATTGTGTATTTTTTTCTTTTTCTTGAGGGCTTAGTTCACAAAAGGAAAAGGAAAATTCTGCAGGGAAAAGTGTATTCTCACCGAATGTAGTTAGTGCAATGGGAGACAGATGTTTCTACCCCAGCGTTTGGAACACACATGGGGCTTCTGCCGCAGAACCTTTTCGAATTCATGTATATGACACTTCAAGTACCGCTCGATGGTTGTAATATCCATAACTTACCAGGATGACTTTCCTAGGATCTCGATATATATATGCCTTCCATCTTTATTAATTCCACGATTCATTTCAGGATAGTGCATTATGATGTTCTCCAATTCTTTGAACCTGTAATCATGTTCCGAGCAATAAAGCCAAAAACGTTATTAACTTGGGCTTGCTACTACGTACTCCTTTCTGTTACATCTAATGACCAAATATAATATCCAGTTACCTTTATAATGTGATCTGTTCCAACTTCATTTTTCCATTTAAACATGTCTTCCCATCGTCGAGGAGGTTTACATTTCAACGGCATAGATAGAAACTTGGAGGCAAGACCGCTGTCGCTGTAACATCCTCGGATGAAGGAGATCTTAACTTCTGCTTTCGGTGAATGTTGAACTCGAGGAATCTAGAACCTCCGGTATTCTTCAATTTGGCGGCGACCATATGCTCGTGAGGTAACGAACTGAGGCAAGCAATGTAACTTAGCAGAAATAGATTAAAAAAATCGGGAGATGGAGATCCAATCGAACCAATGTAAAGAATCAATCTCATGGTCGATGATGATGATTGATTGAAGAGAGTTGAATACTTTAAGTTCCTTAATTTTAGAGCGCAATAATGGAGGAAGATGGGTGATGTTGGAGATGTGTAACGAAGGTGACGATTTGTTAACCGAAGTAAGTTTGACAGAGATCTCGAAGAGTCGAAGACGATGACTATTGTATCTGACGTGTCTACACCATAGAGCTCCTATTTCCACTCTGTCATCCAACGTGTCTCACAGGAGAGAAACAATCTCAGATAGATAGATAGATAGACTAGGGATTAACCCGGACTACGCCCGAGATTTTTATTTTTTTCTAATTTAAGTTGTTAAATTATTTATATTTAGGTTATGATATATATTTATATAAATGTTAAGATGCATGTCATAATTAAAATTTATTTTTAAATTTTAACACGTTAAATTAACATATTTTTTACTATTTA
>NC_027755.1:9141089-9142958 GCF_000695525.1 Brassica oleracea var. oleracea
GGTAATGTTACATTATGGAGATAAGCCGTCTTTTTTTTAAGTAAAAAATGGTATTTTAGCATATGTTTAATGTAGTTTTCCATTTTTTATGTTGTATGTTTACATACTATTTTTTAAAAATAAAAAAAGTATATGGTAATCTTACATATGTTTAATGTAGTATTTCCATTTTTTATGTTGTATGTTTACATATATTTATTATTTTCGAAATTATATATAATGTGTTTTTTTATAAAATGGTAATGTTACATTATGGAGATAAACCTTTTTTTTTAAAGTAAAAAATGGTAATTTACATATGTTTAATGTAGTTTTTTTCATTTTTTATGCTGTATGTTTACATATTATTTATAATTTTCGAAAATTAGTAATATTAAAATGAAAAACTATATTTTATGCCACGTGTCATCTTTCGGAGAAGTTTTGTTTTGCTGATGTGGACGCTCTATACGACAATGGTTGTATGTTTACATATTATTTTTTTAAAAAAAATGTAAAATGATAATCTTACATATGTTAATGTAGTGTTTCCATTTTTATGTTGTATGTTTACATATATTTATTATTTTCGAAATTATATATAATATTTTTTTTTTATAAAACGGTAATGTTACATTATGGAGATAAGCCGTCTTTTTTTTAAGTAAAAAATGGTATTTTAGATATGTTTAATGTAGTATTTCCATTTTTTATGTTGTATGTTTACACATTATTTATTATTTTTCGAAATTATATATAATGTTTTTTTATAAAATAATAATGTTACATTATGGAGATAAACCGTCTTTTTTTTAGTGAAAAATGGTAATCTTACATATGTTTAATGTAGTTTTTTCATTTTTTATGTTGTATGTTTACATATTATTTTTTTAAAAAAAATGTAAAATGATAATCTTACATATGTTAATGTAGTGTTTCCATTTTTATGTTGTATGTTTACATATATTTATTATTTTCGAAATTATATATAATATTTTTTTTTTATAAAACGGTAATGTTACATTATGGAGATAAGCCGTCTTTTTTTTAAGTAAAAAATGGTATTTTAGATATGTTTAATGTAATTTTTCCATTTTTTATGTTGTATGTTTACATATTATTATAATTTTCGAAAATTAGTAATATTAAAATGAAAAACTATCTTTTATGTCACGTGTCATCTTTCGGGAGAATTTTTTTTTGCTGATGTGGACGCTATACTGAGCCTCAAAAGGTCCATTTTATTAGTATTTATTTTTTCTTATATTGTATATTTACATATTATTGTTTAATGTAATGTTTCTATTTCTTATATTGTATTTTTATTTTTTTTATTTTTTTATATTGTATATTGTATATTTACTTATTTATTTATTTTATTTTTTAATAACCGAAATATTTTCTGTTTTACTTATTTATTTATTTTATTATACTTTTTCACATAAATGTTTAATGTAAATTTTCTATTTCTTATAATGTGTTTTTATTTATTATTTATTTTTCTTTATATCTATATTAACTTATTAGTTATTTTTTATTTTTTGGTAATAATGCCACATGTCATCTTCTGAGAGAAGTTTTTTTCGCTGACGTGGACGTTCTATGGAGCCTCAAAAGGTTTACATTGTGTATTTACTTATTGTTAATCTTTTCTTATTTTTATATTTATTTATTCTAATTTTTTTTGTTTTATATAAATGATAATTTTACGATATATATTTAATGTAATATTTTTATTTCTTATATACTATATTTACTTATTATTTATTTTTCTTATATTTTATATATACTTATTCTAATAATAAGATAATGTTTAGTATAATATTTATATTTCTTATATTTTGTATTTAGTTATTTTTTATAGATGTTTAATTTAGTTTTTTCAATTCT
>NC_027755.1:9143035-9160554 GCF_000695525.1 Brassica oleracea var. oleracea
TATATTTACATATTATTGTTTAATGTAATGTTACTATTTCTTACATTGTATATTTACTTATTATTATTTTTTTTGTATTGTATATTAACTTATTTATTTATTTTTTATTTTTTAATAACCGAAATATTTTCTGTTTTACTTATTTATTTATTTTATTATACTTTTTCACATAAATGTTTAATGTAAATTTTCTATTTCTTATAATGTGTATTTACTTATTATTTATTTTTATTTATATGTATATTTACTTATAAGTTATTTTTTATTTTTTGGTAATAATGTCACGTGATATTTTTAGAGAGAAATTTTTTCGCTGACGTGGACGCTCTATGGAGCCTCAAAAGGTCTATTTTATTAGTATAAATTATTATTTTTTTATATTTTATGTTTACTTATTTATTTATTTTTTATTTTTTAATAACCAAAATATTTTCCTTCGCTGATGTGGACGCTCTACGGAGCCTCAAAAGGTCTCTTTTATTAGTATAGATTTCTATTTCTTATAATGTGTATTTACTTATTATTTATTTTTCTTTATATATATATTTACTTATTAGTTATTTTTTATTTTTTGGTAATATTGCCACGTGTCATTTTTGAAGAGAATTTTTTTCGCTGATGTGGACGCTCTACGGAGCCTCAAAAGGTCTCTTTTATTAGTATAGATTTCTATTTCTTATAATGTGTATTTACTTATTATTTATTTTTCTTTATATATATATTTACTTATTAGTTATTTTTTATTTTTTGGTAATATTGCCACGTGTCATTTTTGAAGAGAATTTTTTTCGCTGATGTGGACGCTCTACGGAGCCTCAAAAGGTCTCTTTTATTAGTATAGATTTCTATTTCTTATAATGTGTATTTACTTATTATTTATTTTTCTTTATATATATATTTACTTATTAGTTATTTTTTATTTTTTGGTAATATTGCCACGTGTCATTTTTGGAGAGAATTTTTTTCGCTGATGTGGACGCTCTATGGAACTTCAAAAGGTCCATTTTATTAGTATAGACTAGGATAAGCCCGCGCTTCGCGAGGGAATTTGATCTATTTTATTTTTATTTTTAATTTAAATTATTTTGTTTTATATTTTGTGTATAACCTTATTTTAGTAACTGTCTTTTAATTTTCATTGTCTTTTTTTCCATTGAACGTATTTGTTGTAAAAGACTCAATATTAGTTTCGTTAGAGTTAAATATTCTAATATAATTGTTATGATTATTAATTAAATTGTGTTCTGTTTTTATTATATTGCTATGTATATTTCAATATGTTTGTTTTAGTATAAGCTATTTTATTATTTCTATTATTTTTGTTTGTTGTCGGGTTATTTTACATTGCGACTTCCATTGGAATAGGCATATGTATTTTTTATATAAGTATTAAATTATGGGTGACCTATTTATTTTAGTATTTTAAAATATTAACCAATAAACACAATTAATAGTTTATAATTTATCATTATTACCAGCTAAAAATTGCATCGAAAAGGTAAAAATGTATTTTTTTGAAACAATTTTTTTTAATATGCAATGATAATCTTATTTTAAAACAGCGGAAATATTTATTATCGTGATTATTATTTCATGCAATGCTGATCTTATCTCTATATTTTATATTTATTATCATAATTATTATCTCATGCAATGCTAATTTATTCGACAGTTAATTCTCGACTCAAACGTGACTGAAACCAGATCACGTAAACATGCATATTTTTAACTATAAATCAGGACTTGCTATAAGTACTCTCATTGTTTTATAATATATGATATTTTTATTTTAATGCATACATATTATAAAATTAGCAAAAGTATTACTCAAAATACAATTTAAAATTATAAATAAATAGTAAAAGTAATTGATTATCTGATAAAGTTAAGGTGTGCATTTCTCGAGAAAAAGACAAAAATAGCACTAAATCAAGTTTTTGTTCTCAAACTAGCATTCAAGGTCAAAAGTCACAAAAATAGCACTTAATGTTTTATCAAAAGTCACAAACTTAGGGTTTAGAGCTAAATGGTGGGGTTTAGGATTTAGGGTTTAGGGTTTAGAGTTTAAGATTTAGGGTTTAGGGTTTAGGGTTTAGAGTTTAAGATTTAGGGTTTAGGGTTTAGGGTTTAGAGTTTAAGATTTAGGGTTTAGGGTTTAGGGTTTAGAGTTTAAGATTTAGGGTTTAGGGTTTAGGGTTTAGAGTTTAAGATTTAGGGTTTAGGGTTTAGGGTTTAGAGTTTAAGATTTAGGGTTTAGGGTTTAGGGTTTAGAGTTTAAGATTTAGGGTTTAGGGTTTAGGGTTTAGAGTTTAAGATTTAGGGTTTAGGGTTTAGGGTTTAGAGTTTAAGATTTAGGGTTTAGGGTTTAGGGTTTAGAGTTTAAGATTTAGGGTTTAGGGTTTAGGGTTTAGAGTTTAAGATTTAGGGTTTAGGGTTTAGGGTTTAGAGTTTAAGATTTAGGGTTTAGGGTTTAGGGTTTAGAGTTTAAGATTTAGGGTTTAGGGTTTAGGGTTTAGAGTTTAAGATTTAGGGTTTAGGGTTTAGGGTTTAGAGTTTAAGATTTAGGGTTTAGGGTTTAGGGTTTAGAGTTTAAGATTTAGGGTTTAGGGTTTAGGGTTTAGAGTTTAAGATTTAGGGTTTAGGGTTTAGGGTTTAGAGTTTAGGGTTTAGGGTTTAGAGTTGAGAAATGAGGTTTTGGGGATAAGATTTCAAATATATGATATTTTATTTTAATACATACATATTATAAAATTAGCAAAAGTATTACTCAAAATACAATTTAAAATTATAAATAAATAGTAAAGTAATTGATTATCTGATAAAGTTAAAGTGTGCATTTCTTTGTCAAACAAAGTTGCATTAATACGTGGAAACATTGAAACAACCAAAACTCAATAAAACATGTATTGAGACGATGTTGTGTTGGTGGTATAGAATCAAACCTAATCTGGTTTATCAACTTCAGCGCATGTTCGGTTTATCTATCACACCGACCGGTTTGGTCAAACTTTGAGAATACACATCTGAACAGCGATGTGTTTGGTCGGCTTTTAGTCATAGTTGCTCACTTTTCCTATAAAGAAGCAAAGCTCCCACCTTTTCATGGATTCTTCTTGTTTCCTTAGTCAGATTCTCTTCTCTTCGCCACCCACTGACCTTCCATCTCGATCAGACCCTCTATAACCTTTCTTCCCTCAGAATCTGACTTGCTTTTCTCCTTCTACCAAGTGGCGTTTTGAGTCGTTAGCGGTTTCGCTGAACGGAAGTATATCTATTATCTGATAGTCGGAGAAATGTATCGGAGGTGAGGCGCTTTCATCGTCGTTGTCTCCGGCTGGTCGTCAATCAAATCTCTCCGGTGAATTTCTTAACTTTCTTAGAAATGAGATTTTAGATTTGAAGGGTTGCAAAGTCTCGATCTTTCAGGATGTTAATGCTAATCAAAAACAGAGCTTTAAAGCAAATGGTGACACGGTAAGCACTTCGCCGGCGGCGACGACCTCGAGCATGTTACATTAGAGTATCCAAGAGGAAGACAACTTTAGCTTTAGAGATCCTGCAGGACGTTGACCAAATCCGAAAGAGTTCGATCGTAAAGGAACTGCGAGGATGATGGTAAAAGGATGAATCCTTACCTTTTTATAGATGAGAATCACCGACGGGATGAATTGTAAGAATCATTGACTGCAAAATCTTGGTTGTAGTGGGCATGAGAAGTTAAGTATTGGTTAATGACGTTCAATTAAGTCGATTGGTAACGGTTCGAAGGTGAGGAATAGAGACCGAAACGTCACCAACTTGGCGATTACTCACAAAGCGTCGATCGGAATTTCAGAACCGCCATTGTTGGGGGAACGGAAGCAAATCTTTGATGAACCGATGAACCTAGAAAGATGTAGGCAAGATGGACCTAACATTTGTTTGATTTCGGCCCAGAGAGTAGTATCAGTTACCTACTAATTAGAAATTTTGTTGAAAGCCCATTTAAAAAGAAAAAAGAAGGCATACGACTTTTAAAGAGAGGATACACGTGGCAACATGAGAATACTCTAATTAGTGACATGACATCACCATGAGAGAGTTAAGCTCTTCTTATATATATTAATAGATGTGTCTTTTTACTTCATATATGGGTTTTTAATTTCAACAACTAATTTTAAATATATTAAATTAAACAATCAATAATACATAAAATTGATAGGTTTGCACCAAAAATAAAAGACTAAAAATATACCCGTAGAGTTACTTAATTAGTAATGGTTGTCGATCGTACACCATCGTTCATTCTGACATTAACTATAGCAGTTGCCGAGAAGAAGTCATGTACAGGGGTAACAGGGGATGCTGAATTGATTTGAACACTAATCTTATAAAAATGATTTTTTTTCAAAAACTATGTAGTAAGAAATTTAATCATTAATGTATAATTTAGAAATGAAAGGGGAAAACATAGTTCGGCGAGAAGAGCGATTATCATGTGAAAGAGAGTCAAACAAGATATAATGAGCGAACTTTGTATTGTTCCTCGTTTTCCTTTTTCTCACTCTCTCTTTTCATCTTTTTCTTTGCTCTTCATTTTCTTTTGTAATTTAAACCTTTATTAATTGATTTTATGCTTCTTTTTGGAATGATTTTAGGGTTTATAAAAAGGAGAAATCTACCTTGGGTTTCAGTTAAAAGCAATGCATAGAGACCGTGTGGGATGTTACAAGATAACCATTCCAAAGTTTTTACCTTTCTATTCTTCATCATGTGATGAATATTTTTGTTAATCTTTAGAAAAGACATTTGAAGGAACAAAAAATATAAGTTATAACTTTAACTGCCATCGCTAGTCTATTCTATTAAAACTAAAGTACAAAACAATATTTATCTATTTTTAATTGATTTCTTACATTTTCTTCTTTAATTTTTAACTAATCTAAACCACTTTATTTATTGTTTTTTCAAATAATCCAACTTCGTTTATCACAGAATACAAAATAGAACTTACCTATTTTTATTTATTAGATCTTTTACATTTTTTCACTCTTTCTAATTACTTAATTAATTATATTTACCATAATAATTTGACAACATTTACTTTACGTGCTAACCAAAATAATTTCACAAGTTGAATAAAATTGATTCATTCATGACAAGAATTCAACTGGTTAGTAAAAGTTTTTATTTGTTTACAGAATCAGTTAGACATGGGCATCCAGGTACTCGTTCAGGTACGGAATTTTTGGGTTTAAAATTAAACATTGTTCGGATATTATAAATTTTTGGACGTGGTTCGGACTCGGATTCTTCCGAATCCGGATAAATTTGTAAGAACCTAAAAATATCCAAATAGTTTATGTGTTTAGAAATGTCATCAAATAACTTATTAAAACGTAAAATTAATACATGCATAGGCGTGCGGATCAAACTCTATATTTTTCTATTATAACACAATCCAAGAACCATATTCTTGTTTCATTTGATAAATCCATTAATTATATTTTTGATAGCAAAAAAAAACTCCAACACAATCCATTAATTATATGACCGATATTTTTAAATTATTCCATTTACTAATAGATTGGTTTTAGGTAATAACAAAAAAAAACAGTGGAATGGAAAAAAAAAAGAGAAAAAGGTAGAATTAAATCAAGAAAAGAATAATAAAATGGTTTGAACCAAAAATAAAAGATTTTATTTTCTGCTCGAAATAAAAGAAAAGAGTGCAGAGAAAAGAGAAAGAAGAAATCATTATTTATCTTTGATCAAAAAAAAAAGAAAAAAGAAAGCATTATTTATCATTTAATCTTTTATTTAAGAAAAAATCGATTTTCTTTTATCATTTGCTTTTTTTCTCCTTTCTTAACCTAAGTTCCTCTAGCCCCCCTTGTCCACACAAACACATTCTCTCTCATCTCTCTCATCTCTCTCACACACACTCAAGTATCATTTTCCCGCATATGCTTCACATCTTCACACAAAAGAAACAACCATTCACAACATACTACCTTGTCATTTATTTTTCTCTCCCTCTCTCAATATCTCAAAAATCTCTGCAAAAACAACTTTCTTAACAAAACCCATAAATCTCCTCGAATCATCAATTCCCTCTTCTTTTTCATCCCTACCCTAATAAAAAGGGCTAGTATCCTTTTTCCTTGTCCTGATTCAAGAAACAAGAACTAGGGTTTTTATATCTGAAAGGCAACCAAAGAATCTCTATAAAAAAAAGAAGAAGACGGACAAGAGTAAGAAGAAGTTAAAAGCTCTCATCCATGGAGCTTTTTCCTGCTCAGCCAGATTTATCCTTACAAATTAGTCCTCCAAATAGCAAACCATCATCGACGTGGCAGAGAAGAAGATCAACAACAGATCAAGAAGATCATGAGGAACTTGATTTAGGGTTCTGGAGAAGAGCTCTTGATTCAAGAACATCTTCTCTCGTCTCTAATTCCAGTTCAAAAAAAACTAATAATCATCATTATCCACTCGAAGACCTCTCGCTCTCTAACAACTCCCATCCTCATAATCATCACCAACAACATCATCATCCACACCTTCTCCCTATTTGCAACGGCTCTAATATCTTGACCTCTTTCCAGTTTCAGACACAACAACACTTACAAGGTTTCGTTGCTCATGACCTTAATACTCACTTAAGACCAATAAGAGGAATCCCTCTATACCAAAACACACTCCTCCACATCATCATCACCGGCCGCCGCCGTTTTTCCCTTTCGATACGTCGTCCCTCGTTCCCTCTTCTTCGCCGGCTCCCAACGGAAACAACAACAATAATCATCAACATCATACAATGAACAGAGCGAGATTCATGCCGAGATTCCCAGCTAAACGAAGCATGAGAGCTCCTCGGATGCGATGGACGACCACTCTCCATGCCCGTTTCGTTCACGCCGTTGAATTACTCGGTGGCCATGAAAGTATGTTCCTTTATCTCTTTTCATTTCTTAATTATACAATTTTTCTTGATGAATCGTTTGATGGTTTCTTAATAATTTTGTTAAAAAAAAAGGTTTCTTAGTAATTTACATGAATCCAATGTTAATTAGGAGCAACACCAAAATCAGTTCTTGAGCTTATGGATGTCAAAGATCTCACCTTGGCTCATGTTAAGTCCCATTTACAGGTAAAATTTCTTTCACTAAAAGAATCATTCTCTGATGATTGTTGTATATACATATATATTCATCTGTATGTATAAGTATATATATGTAAAACTAATTGTAGGTATATAATTAGTTTATAGTACTGTAATAAACTTCTCGGGTATCAAGCATTTGACTCGGTGACTTCCTTAAATCAGAGTTTCACTCGAGTCAGAACAGATCGAATCTTGTTTTCTTCTGATCCTTCCTTTTTTATTCTTATCTTAATTAAATCAGATTTTTCTCACCAAAATAATGCAACCGTTGGATGATTTCAGACAAAAGAAAATGAATATAAACATTCCATGCATTTCAAAAATCTATTTTTCTCTGCTCCAATAAGTCTTTAGAGACGATAGACAAGACGATTTTTACTAGTTTAAATTTTATTTCGTCTTGAAAGAATAAATTTGTTCTGTTTACAACTTACACTACAAGTAAACCAAAAAATTACTCAATATTACTCTTACTGACACCCATATAATGGAAAGTTGGAGAGAGAAATAGAGATGTAGAACGTAGTACGTAATTGTGCTGATAAATTTAATAAAAATAATTTGACCCCAAAAAAAACTCCTAAAGAACTTCAAGAAAAACATTAGTACTTGTGGTTACTTATTATTCATTCTTTTATTGGGTTATAAACCAAAATTTAAACTTTATTTCTACATAATCATATGGTTTTCTACTTTTGTTCATTAGGGATTATTACCCAATTAAATGAATATTTGTTTTCTTGGGAAAGAAAATAGTACTATAATAAGTAAACAGAAAACTCGGAATGGAGAGTACAAGAACACCATCATTTCTCTATGATGAAATGGTTTTGGTCTTACATAGACAGTCACAGATTCACAATGAGAGAGAGAGCTCCATCCTTCAGCTCCCGTTACTCCTGAGAGAGGGTTTGAGCAGCTTGCGAGTCTGAGACCTGCAAAAAAAAGCAGAAAGAATAAGCAATGAGAAAGAATAAACTTATAACTCAGCCCTGTTTCAATGCACTGTCAGAACCAGTAAATGATGCTGTTCAAGAGTCTTTAACTGATACAAGTCACACACAAATATAACTCGTATGCTTTAAGCTATTTTAATTTGTTTATAGTATCTTTTCTAGTTTTCCTATTTATCTGTTAGCCTCCTATCGCCCTTAAACTATCAATTAAGAAACGTGATAATTATTAATATATCAACTGAAAGCAACATTTATAAAATATACACATGTGGTATAAACATAAACAAATAAACGATTTTTCATTGTAATATGCTTTGCTTGCAACCCTCTTAATCATTCACTAAGCAAACATAAAATTAAAAAAAAAATCTCAAGGGTCTCCTGCACGTTCCCAAAACCTTAGCTTGTAAAACTAACTTTGTTCATCTAAGCCAACTTGTAACTGGAAGTAATCTAGTCTTATAATTTTACAAAGTCTCCTAACAAAAAGCTAACCAAAGACGGAGAAGGCACTCATTCTTCATCAAAAATCTAACAACGCAAACACAACACACAAACACAAACATACAAACACAAATGTACAAACACAAATGTACAAAGCAAACACACAGCGAAAAAGCAAACACAAATTCTATACGGATGATAGCTAGAGTGAGTGACGAACCTTACGATAGAGTGAGAGATGAAGAAGCTTCGGAGAACTTGAGACAAGGCTGAACACGGACCACACTTAAGTGCTTTAGAACAGAGACAATTACCTCATGGAGAAAAGGAAGAGATGGGTTTGGCCGAGCTCGAGATGCTATGGAGAAGAGAGCTTCGAGATGCTATGGAGAAGAGAGAGCTTCGAGATGAGATGCCATGGAGAAGAGAGCTTCGAGATCGAGATGGACCGAGAGAGAGAGAGCTGGGTTCGAGATCGAGAGATCGAGAGAGAGAGAGCTGGGTTTGAGATCGAGATATATGGAGAAGAGAGAGCTTCGAGAGAGAGAGCTTCGAGAGAGAGAGCTTCGAGAGAGAGAGCTTCGAGAGAGAGAGCTTCGAGAGAGAGAGCTTCGAGAGAGAGAGCTTCGAGAGAGAGAGCTTCGAGAGAGAGAGCTTCGAGAGAGAGAGCTTCGAGAGAGAGAGCTTCGAGAGAGAGAGCTTCGAGAGAGAGAGCTTCGAGAGAGAGAGCTTCGAGAGAGAGAGCTTCGAGAGAGAGAGCTTCGAGAGAGAGAGCTTCGAGAGAGAGAGCTTCGAGAGAGAGAGCTTCGAGAGAGAGAGCTTCGAGAGAGAGAGCTTCGAGAGAGAGAGCTTCGAGAGAGAGAGCTTCGAGAGAGAGAGCTTCGAGAGAGAGAGCTTCGAGAGAGAGAGCTTCGAGAGAGAGAGCTTCGAGAGAGAGAGCTTCGAGAGAGAGAGCTTCGAGAGAGAGAGCTTGAGATGTCGGGATCGAGACAGAGAGCTTGAGAGGCGTCTGAGATCGAGAGAAGAGGGCTGCGTCGATGGGGAGAAAGGCTGCGTCTGCGGCTATTAGACTTTAGGTATATTTGTAAATAATAAATTAGGTTAGGGGTAAAACTGTAATTAGCTTAAGTTGACGCAAAAAACAGACGCAGACGCAGGATTTTACGGCGTTAGAAACATGACGCAGCGTTCGGCCGCAGACGCAGACGCAGGTACCCGCGTCAATTAAACGAACAAGCGTGAACGGAAAACATTGACGCAGACGCAGACGCAGGTGGCTGCGTCGACCAAACGAACAGCTCTAATGATTATTTAACTTAACCATGGTTCCGTTTCTCCAAATGGGCTTTGTTTTAACCATGGTTAGACACATTAATTCATGCATGGGTACATGAAAATCGCAAACTTCATTGATAATGTCAATTAATGCTTCTGTGGCTTAACAGTTCTATATTTTTTTCTTTCAATTTTTTATCTTCCAATGCGTCTGTACATATGTGTGTATATATGTTCTATATTTTGATATTTATTCGTACTATTCAACTGTGTCGGAACACACCAGTACAATGGTCTCCTTTCTTTGGTCTCTTCTTCCATTGCCATATAATTCGATCCGTGCATCTATCTACGGAGACTCGTAGGAATAGACTTAGTTCGAAATTTTAATATACTATGTAGAAGCTTTTTATTTTATTTTCGATGTTTTTGGTATCAGATGTACAGAACAGTGAAGTCAACCGATAAAGCAGCAGTTTTTTCAGGTTAGTGTTAGAGAAATAATTTAGATCATCATGGAGTGTAATTATGGGAGTAAGAGAATTCGAAATTAAAATCTGATTCTAATATAAACCCTAACTTTTTGATGTGATTCAGGACAATCTGATGTCTATGAAAATGGATCTTCAGGAGAAAATAACTCAGACGATTGGATGTTCGATATGAATAGAAAATCTAGAGATAGCGATGAGCTGACGAATCCTCTGGAGAAATCAAACGCACTATGGATCAATCCTTCCGGGTACGTATACATATAGGTGTATCTATACACATTCGTGTCTAGGTATTTTTTGATTCCATTGTTCTATAATATGTGGAATCTCGGCTAAGCATGCACACGATATAATAAGAGTAGCACTTGAAACATAGTTAAGTGTTGCAGTTTGGTTTGTGTTTCTGTCTTGTCTCTTTCTCAGCCACACACCCAATGGATCGAGTTGAGACAAAACACATGATGGGTTAATCATCTCTCTCTCTCTCTCTCTTTTCTTTTTTTTTTTTTTTTTTGAAAAAATGTGAATTTATACCAAAAAGGAAACATTTTTACAACAGCTCGGCGCAGCTAAAAAGTTACAAAAGACCCAAAAAAAAAGTGGAAAAAAGTCTAAAGTAACTCGGAGGAAGCAGCTTGCTTCAGAATCATAAGCTCTTAGTCATATCTAAACCAGATGGATAGCATAGTCTGGAATCTTTTCCTGTCCCTGCGAGCGAGAGCGATGTCCCTTACGCATCTATCTAGCTGTTTGAACACAACCGAGTGGGGTAGCGGGTTCCCAGCATGTAATCTTGAGTTCCTTTCCCTCCATATCAGATAAACTATGGCCTGAGTAGCAATATGCTTGATGTTGAAAAGTCGTTTTCCCCTTGCAGCCTGTGGATCAAAGCTGACCAGTTTCGCATCCGCGTACGAGGATCTCCCAGCTTCGTAAACAACTTGCTCCAAATATTTTTGCTGTACTCGCACTCCAGGAACAGATGCTCTCTTGATTCAGAGAACCGGTTACACAGAACACATGTGTCAGGAACATCAATGCCCCAAGTGACAAGTCTCTGTCTGACAGGAAGCCTATCCAGATGAGCCACCCAGAAAGTAAAGGCATGCTTGGGAATGCAGCCTTTAAACCAAACAGAACGAGTCCATGAGAGTTTGGGAAACTTTTGACGAAGATGCTCCCAAGTTAACCCAGAAGAGAAGCCCGGGGACGTAGAGCCTGGAACGACCCAAGAGAAAACATCAGGACCTTGAGCTAGGTTGGGAAGAGGGTGAGCAATCATACTGTCGCGGGCTTCTGCAACTCTCCGATGTCTAACACGGTGGGAAGGAACCCTCCAACCTAAAGTAGTGCAGGCATCAGCGACATTGCTAGTTATGGGAATTCCCATCAGAAGAGGACCCTCCTGGCCAACAAAAGAAAGCATCGGACCTATGGGCAGCCAGTGATCAAACCAGAACGTAGCAGTAGCCCCATTTCGCATGGAGCATCTCAAGAACTTCTGAGCTAGGGGGCGCAGGGAGGTAAGGCTTTTCCAGATCCAGGAGCTAGTAGCCGTTGCTGGTGCGCTCCAGAAGCTGTGATCTTTTAGATTATGATTTTTCATCCTGGCAACCCACAGAGAGTCAGAGTTGGAGAAAAGAAGCCAGATAAGTTTCAGGTTAGGGGTTTTATTCCAGAGGCTGAAGTTTCTTAGTCCCAAACCGCCTTCTTCCTTAGGCTGGCAGACAGTGCTCCAAGCAACTTTCACTCCATGTTTCTTTGCAATATCACCATACCACATGAAGTGATTGCACATACCTTCAATCTGCTTGATACAAGCCTTTGGCAGCATGAAGGCGGAGATCCAAAAGTTGACAGTACTGCAGATAACCGAAGATATTAACTGTAACCTGCCAGCAAAAGTCAGGGCTTTCGTTGTCCAGTGGTTGAATCTATTAGATATTGCATCCAATAGAGGAGAATACTCAGATTTCCGTAGCTTCCTGTGGGTAAGAGGGAGCCCTAAATACCGAAAAAATTTCCAGAGTTGAGCTGAGCTCATTTAAAGAATTGTGGGAGCCATCAAAGAAATCCATCACACCATCAGCAAAAGCTAGATGAGAAATCTTGGGATCTTGCCCCTTAGGGTGATATTCAATGCTTCCATCTTCGAATTTCCGTTCAAGAAGTCTCCCGAACACCTCCATTGCCATGATGAACAGATAAGGTGAGATCGGATCCCCCTGTCTCACGCCCTGCTCCCCTTTAAAGAAGCCACATAGATCTCCGTTGACATTGATTGAGAAGCTGGTGGTAGTTATACACTGCTGAATCCAATTGATGAAGGTAGAAGGAAACTGAGCTGCTTGCAGAACTTGTATAATGAAGTCCCACCGTAGAGAATCGAAAGCTTTCCGAAGATCTACTTTAAGAACCCCCCGGCTGGATACATTTTTCTGGTTGAACTTCTGAACCATTTCCGTGGCCAGCAAGACATTCTCAATAAGCAGACGCCCTTTGACAAAAGATGATTGATGAGGAGATACCATGGAGGGAAGAATAATCTCTGGCAGCTTTGCAATAATCTTAGAGATTATCTTGTATAAGACATTGCAGAGAGATATAGGCCTAAACTCAGAGATCTTGTCGGCATTTACCTTAGGGATAAGGGTGATAATAGTATAGTTCCATTGCTTGAGCGTCTGTCCATTGCGGAAGAACTCTTGAACAGCTTGAGTTATCTCTGGCCCAGTGATATCCCAAGTTGCTTTCAGAAATTCTGCATTATATCCGTCAGGCCCCGGAGCCTTATGGACAGGAAGAGCAAAGACCGTTTCTTTTATCTCTGCAGCAGAGACCTCAGCAATCAGCATGCTTTGCATCTCAGGTGTGCAACGGAAAGCACTAAGAGAACCAATAAGATCACGGTCTGGTGATGTAAGGGGAGTGGACTCCTTTCCCAACAGATCTTTAAAAAACGCAACACAATGTTCCTCAATCTCAGATCTGTTGTCGATTCTGCGACCATCACTGCCAATAAGGAAGTGAATTTGGTTGCCTGATCTTCGTGATGTTACCATTTTAAATTAGAACGCTGTGTTACTATCTCCATATTTCAACCATTGGATTCTTGATCTCTGGCAGAAGAACTTCTCCTCAGCAAGAGCTAGAGTCATCCATTGAGAGTGCGCCTCTTTTTCCAATGCAGCCAGAGTAGCTGATGGGTTGGAGAGGAAGTTCTGCTGGCACTCGGAAAGAGCTAGAGCCGCATCACTCACACGTTTTTCAAGTCCTGAGTAGTTGTCACTGTGGAAATTTCGGATAACTTTCTTGAGAAGTTTCAGCTTCTTGCTAATAATGAACATCGCTGTTCCCGGAATATAGTTTGTCCGCCAGAAATCCTCTATAATACCCAGGAAATTCTCGTTGTCCAGGAGGAAGTTCGAGAATTTGAAAGGTCTACGCTTCTTTATCAACTGACCTCCAAGTTGGATGCAAGTAGGACAGTGATCAGAGAATTCCGGCTCCTTAAACTCGCCGTAAGATAGGGGGAAAGCCATCAGCCAGTTATCATTAACAAGGAGACGATTAAGCTTTCTCGATATAGGGTTAGCTTCTTGCTTGTTCCACCAAGTATAATGATGACCATGGAATGAGAGGTCAGAGAGCTGAGCTGATTGTAGACACATCCTGAACTCTTCCATACCACCAGAGATCCTAGTGCCACCAGTTGATGAATCTTCAGGGTTAAGAGGTTGATTAAAATCTCCAAGAATCATCCAAGGCTTGTCAGAGATAACTGAGTTACCAGAGAGATGCACCAAGTCGGACCACAGATCTCTTCTTCCACTGCGACAATTCACCGCATAGACAAAGGATACCACAAACTCCGTATCAACATGAGGCAATTTAACCAGACACGTGATCATTTGACTCGATTTCTGAAGGACGGAGACACTCACTTGAGGCGCCCAAACAACCCAAATCCTTCCAAGCTCTACGAATTCATAGTTTGCAACCGCATTCCATCCAGGGAACGTAGACTGAATGAACTTCTGACTTCTGACTGCTTTGACCCGTGTTTCATTTAAACTACCAAAAAAACAATTATTTCGCCGAAAACATTTCCTAAAACTTCTTCGCCGAACTGATTTATTGAAGCCTCTAACGTTCCAACAGAAAGACACTATCATAAGGATTTAAGAGGAGGGGGGCGAGTGCCCCAAGGTAGTTTCTTGAGCTAGCCTTCTTTTGTTGCTGTAACAAGAGTTTTCGTGTCTTTTTTGAAACAACAGTAGTATACTCGCCCTCCTCCTTCGATGAAGACATCTCCTCAGAAGAGTACTCTGAAGTATCTGGTTCTGAAGAGGCGGTATCCTCTGATGATGAGGATGAGGACGAGGAGGGTTGCTGTTGCTTCCCTATATCAGCATCATCCTTCTGATCATCCACCGTGGGAACTTTAGAGGTCTGGTCCTTATTCTCCTTCAGTTTATCAAGACCAATGTCGATCTCAAGTGTCCCTGTTAGATCAAGAATTGGAGCAAAGATAGCTTTTTCGGCTCTTTTCCGCTTTTGCTTCTTCTTGTTCTTATTGGTAGTGACCTGATCAGACTTGGATGGGTTTGGTCTGCTGCGGGGACAAGCACTGATCTCATGACCCGTGGATTTACATATCGTACAGGTGATTGGAGCAGTTGGGCACCGTTTGATGGAATGACCCACCTCTTGGCAGTGTGTTCATATCGGAGGAAGCCATTGGCTTGTCACCAAAACTCGTTGGATATGGCCAGATTGGAAGCGGACATTTACCGCTTCGGGAAGAGGCTTTGAGGGGTCAACAATGGTGTAGACTCTTGCCACTTCCAGGTTAGTCATACTAGCAGTTGCTGGATGAAGAACTATCGGATCACCAACAAGACCAGCGATGTGTTCCAATCCTTCCTCGTTATAGAAGTGAGGCGGAACACCGTGGAAATCAACCCAAACCGGGGCTGCAGTGAGTTCAGGGGTCTCAGGTTGGAGTCCCGTGGAAATCAACCCAACGAACATTGCTTGGTTCTCAATGTGCCACATGCCCTGATCTAGGACCTTCTTTCTTGTGATAGGACACGAGATTTTGATGAGGAACGACCTATCAGAGAGCTTCGACACAGTGATGTTCTTCAGCCTGTTGCTCCAAATCCCGTTCACAATGGCATGGAGGACCCCTGGAGATGGTGCTCTGCCGTTAAACTGAGCAATGATGAAATTTTCCCAGCGGTGTTGATTTTTGGTGATGACGGAGTTTGGGATCTCGACGCAGGCTTCACCTGAATCAAGGAAAAAGGCTTCCCCTTTCTTCGTCATCTTCTGAGAAGAGCCATACGCAACATCTCGCCAGAGAGGTTTCTTCCCGACAGGAGCTGGAGTACCTTCCTTAGCTGTAGGGACTGAGACGGCAGGAGTAGCGGCCCCAGCAAGGTCACCTGAAGCCGGAGAGACAAGTTTCGAGCTTGATTGCGAATCGGAGCTACGGCGGGCACTCAGATTCGAGGAATCAGCGGACGAAGGAGGGTTTCTGGAGGGAGGGGATTTAGAGGAAGCGGTGGAAGCAGCGGGGATGGGAGGGGTCAAAGAGAGGGGCTGGAACTGGATACGCTTTTTCTTGGCCATGGGTTACAGAGGGGCGTCGGAGCCAGGGCCAACGCCGGAGAAGCAGGTGGGGAAGGGGGGTCGAAACCCTAGAGATCGCACTTGGAATCGCCTAGGAGAGCAAAACGGTGCGTTTAAAGCTGGTGTTTATTTTTTTTTCCTCTCTCTCTCTCTCTCTCTCTCTCTCTCTCTCTCTCACACACACACCATAAATATATAAGAGTCTGCACAGGGGTACATTTGAGTTTAATTCAAAGTCATTTCTTGAATTTTGACTACTTAGCAAAATGATAATAATCATGAATAAGGCCAATGGGTTGACAAAACCAGAATGATTCATAACATGAAAATCATAGTCAAAACTAGCGATGGCAGTTAAAGTGACCAGTTGTTCAAACATTCATAATAAGAACGCTTATTTTGTTCAACAATTAATAATCACTGAAAAAACTTTAAATATAGCATTCTCAATTAGGTAAACTAACGATTTCTTAGAATGCTTAGTGTACACGTGAACTTATGGGCAAACACATGGGTTGGATGAAAATATTGATTTATCAACTTTTTACTAAAATAAAAAAAAAATCAGAATATATAACAACTAGGGTCGGCCCGCCCTACGGGCGGGAAGTTAGAAAAAAAAACTATTTATATGAATTTAAAATAAATAAAATTAAATAAGCTATATGTTAATAAGACTAATTACTATATATATCTTCTAACTTAATCACTATCTATGGTGGTGATTGGTATCCACGGCTTCTTGCTACCGTGATTTTAACCATCAATTATGATTCAAGAAAATCGTTCAAAGTTACAGTCTTGAAGTTAAAAATATGAAATAAATTGGTATTGGAAGTCAATTTGTCTATAGAATTTTTAGTACTTTGAGTTATTGATATAAATCTAGAGCAATAAAATCTACATCTCACAAAGACTTACATCATATAGTATAAAGCAAAAACATAAAAGCCACTGCCAATCAAACCTTATATATGGCTTTAATTTTAGAAAGTAAAGCTACATCACTTATGTTTACCTTGGAGAAAATTAAAACACTTTAATCTGAGTGGAGAAGACAATTAAAAAAAAGGAACACACTTTCCCTCCCCCATGAAACAATGGAGATCGAAGAAGATCAATCTCCATGACCATTGACCCTTTAGTTTATTCCCTTATATCTCTGCATCCATGTATATTCATCTGTGTGCTAAACATATGTAAATGTGTAAGGAAAGTTTCTGTTTTGACTTTTTAATGGGAAACTTAATCTGACCGTGTCGGGTGATCTGTTTCTCTATCTCCTGTCTGTAATATAAGTCATGTTTTTTGATTAGATACAATGCAAGTTTGGTAATTTTCTATATCTTAGTGATGATAATTGTTGCAGAGGAGTTGTATGATGACATCTTGAAATTAGTTTACTGTATCGGTAGAATGATGTTAAAAGATAACGTTAATATTTGGAATTCTTGTACGCTTGTTGGTTTTGCGCTGCCCCTGTGACCTCTGGTGTGGATGTCATTGCGTTTTTAACTTTTGTCCGTGTGAATGGTGCAAAATGTGTGATGATGTCAGGCTTTTCCC
>NC_027755.1:9160700-9165062 GCF_000695525.1 Brassica oleracea var. oleracea
AAAAAAAAAAAAAGAAGCTAATATGGTATTTCAAGACTGAAGAGTACATCGATGAAAGAAAATCACACCAAACGTTGATATTTCAACTATTTCCTTAATCAAAAGTCTAGCTTCTTATGCTGGAAGCCCACAAACAACTGGAATTGGATGCAGAGTAGCGAAGACGTCAAACTGTAGATAAAACATAAGACCAAGGGTCAAACCTATCTTGAAGAAAAGATAAGCATGGATATAACATTGACAGCGCTTAACTTCAAGCTATCTAGATGATCACGTGATGTAAAGTGATTCAAGTACTATTATCTCACCTCGTCATCTTCTCTCCTAAGCTTCCCCGTCAATTCAGAATATAGATGCTGCACTCTTGCAAGCTTCCTCACAGCTTTTTGGGGCTTAACAACTACCTTGAAAGAATATGATAGTAGAACATGTGTCAATACACTTGTTAAAGAGTCAAAATTCAAACTAACCGTAGACAAAATGTTTGAAATATGCAGATCAATAAGACTGAAATTTCCTCTTATATTCTCTTGTACAGTAGAGAACTCAAGGTCATCTTTGGGGCTGCAGCAGTTTAGTAAGCCAAGTCAGTATGCATATCCGAAAATTTCAATGAAAAATGGATTATGTGATTGTTCAAGACAGTAAAATATAAAAACTTACCTGGTTAGCAAGTCACACTCTATCTCCATATCACACGCAGTTGAAGCGGCTCGAGGCCTAGTTGCAGCCAAAGTTTCACTGCAAACACCTAATTTTATTCCTTTTGAAAAGTCTCTCATGCTGTTTCACAAAGATGCATGTCAGACAAAGTGCACATATCTTTAACAACAATTTCTTCCAGATATGTAAATTAAACATAATGCATCAAGAGACTACTTACATACCATACTGTGTTCCCGATAAATTTTGTGTACCAGGTGGTTGCAGTCAGAATTGATAAGCATCATGCCCTTCACTCTGTCAAACAATAACTCAGAGTGCGATTCAAATCCTAACATTGCTTTATTCTAAAAAGTGAATTTAGTATCCTTAGACAAAAACACAAATGTAACTGTGCAAGCACAACCTGTTATGCAAACAAAAAACATCAGTTACGCTGGAAAACATAACAGTGCAAGAATAGATACAAACTTTGGTCACTAAACTACCTTGCTAAGAGATGAAATTTCGCTTAACCATCTCTAAAGCCTTCTCTACAGCAAGGTAATGCGCTCTTTTAGTGGGAACATGATTCTTGCTAAGAACAGATACTCCTAGAGACTCCCTTTGTAACCTCATCACAACAGAATAATCCTGACACAACAAAGTTCTCGTTAGTGTGAGGACCATACAGTAACCTAAAGCAGAATCTGTTATATGTTTACCTGATGCATAGTCTCCTGAAGTGCGTCAATAGCATTCTCTAGCTTCCAAGACAGTTCATTTCCCAAGCAAGAGTTGTAGCCAACATTGAGCTTCCACCAACTTCATTAAACTCAACTTGCATTTGCATCAGCCAATTTACAAAAAGCATATATATTAGTCAAACAAATCTCCTCCACCAGAAATCAGTTCAAAGACTAAAAATTTAAGGTACCTAAGCCACAGCAAAATAAAATGAACCAAAGGGCTCCCATTCCACAGAGATCTTGCCGTTAGGATCAAACCCCATGCCACCATACACACAAATCAGAGGTGACTTAGTAGGCAGAAAATAACCACTCAACAAAAAGATCACTGAAAAGCGAAAATATCGTAAAGCTTGTTACTTTACCTTCGGATGGATCTCCAGACATGATGAGAGAAGGGATCAAAACCGAATCAATATGGAAGAGTCCGACAGCCTGAAGTTCTGATTACACTGAATCACTTCAAAACCGGTGATGGAATACACTGAAAGCCTGTAAGTTGAAAGCCGGTGGACATTCAAGGTGGCTGCCATCGGAAAAAATTAACAATACTATTTACATGAGTTTATGAACAGAACAACCTTTGAACAGCAATGGTGACCGGCATAAGAGTCGCCTGAAAACGCAAATGAGAATCACCGTTATCAATAAACCAATCATACATGCTCTATGAAAATTATTATCGAACGGTCACGGGAAAAAAAAATCAACATCACTATTATAAAAATTCAAACCAGACTCACCTTTGAATCAAGCAAGAGCATATTGACAGAGATGAGCTCATCACTGCGCCTTATATACCTCGCCTCCCAAAAACGCAACCTAATGAAAGGCCATCTACAGACTTCAAATCGGAAAGAAAAACTTGAGAGCTAGCCATTACTCAGTAAATAAAGTGATTTTGTTGTTTCAATAGATTGAAAGACGATTAAATGGGAGCGTTAAAGACGATTTAAGACCATTAATTATCGAAGAACCGTTACAGAGGATGGATCGCACTTGCGCCGATCGAAGGGGAGCGGAGAACACGAAGGTGAGCGTAGAGGCTGATTAGGGTTTCACCAGGAGATTGTGGTCGTCGGGCCGCGTACGAACACAACATGAAGCCCAAATGTCAAGCCCGTAACAATTGATTCACGATTTAATGAAACGATGAGTTTCTGACGTGTCTCAACAGTAGCTCACGAATTGTTGCGCTGGCATCCTTGTTGGCACACTCAGGAGAGATTAAAAGTGTATTTTATATATAAAGATTAGGTAAACTAATGATTTCTTAGAATGGTTAGTGTACACGTGAACTTATGGGCAAACACATGTGTTGGATGAAAATATTGATTTATCAACTTTATACTAAAATAAAGAAAAAAAATCAGAATATATAACATAGTTCTATATTTTGTTTACGTTAAACATACATCCATGCCAGTCGACAGAGATAAAAACAACTTTGTTATTGGTAAAAGAAAACCGTTTTTTTTTCTTTTGTCCTTTAATTTCTGAATTCTTATCTTCCTTTTCACTTTTCTGATCCTCTTTTTGCTTATTTCTTTGATTATTTTATTCATTTCCCTAAAGAGAATATCATATATATATATATATATATATCTCACATTACTAAGCTTTTGTTAGCTTTTGCAGAGAGGCACGTTTGCATGGGAAGCTAATCGATAATGTTGCAGAAATTATGCTACCTTCCGAGGTACGATACATCTCTTTCTGTAAATATAACTATGTATACATGAATATGAGTGTATATATATGTATATATTGTTCTAATCTCACATGAATATGAGTGTGTATATATGTATATATTGTTCTAATCTCAGTTTCATTTATCCATTGTCGATTTTTATTTTCATTGCTAAGTCACCGAAAACCTCAAAAGGGGTGCGACAAAAGGGCTTTATTAAAGCTTACTTTAGGAAATTTCAAAAGCAAATGGCATTTTCGTTATTTAGATATTATTCATAGGAAAATAAAGAAAACCTACCATCGACAGTGACCATGGTGAGTTTTTCTTGTTTTGACCTTTCACATGCACATATTGTGACTTGTAAAAGCTTACGCCCTGGGGTGCGGTCAACTAAGCCAATACGGGTAAAAGAAAAACCATGCCAGCTAGGCAGCTACCGTTGAATAATGTGAATATATCATTTTCAAATACTAGTACTTAAGACAATAAGTAGGCTTAGCTTAGATCTTAGTGCTAATGACATATGTATAATACAATTATTCTATCTATCAAGACTTAAATAAAAATATAGATAATACCGTTGGGGAGAATTATTACTATGGTGAAAGTATATGTTGAATGAGCCTTACATATACCTTTCTAGCTCCCTTTGTCGGTAGTTAAGTTTATGTCCATGATCATCAACATTCACATACTTATCATACATATTCATGTATAAAATGCAAACCATTAATTAATCAGACTTTATAGCAAATCGAGCTAATTGTTTTTGTTTGGGGTTTTAATTAAACAGAAGGAATTAGGTGGAAAATGTTCAAGTTATGGGAGGATATCATCAGAGGATATGAGCTCATTAAGCATCTCTGGAACAAGCCCCTTCAAGCCTAATCTTGAGTTTACTTTGGGTTGATCTCACTAAACTTACTGTCGTAGCTAACTAGTAATTTTTAGTATTAGGTGACTTCTATTTTAGCTAACACTACAAGAAAACAGCGGCATACTGAGGAAAAAAATCGTCGGTATGTCGTCGGAATAACGCTATTCCGACGACATACCGACGAAAAAAGTCCTTGGAAATAACTCCTCGGAAATTCATCTTTCCTCGGAAATCCCTCGGAAATTTCCGACGGAATTCCGAGGAAATGAATTTCCGAAGAAATTCCGAGGACCACAAATTCGTCGGAAATTCCTCGGAATATTCCGAGGAAGATGTCGTCGGAATATTCCGAGGGATAAACTTCCTCGGAATATTTCCAAAATTAAAAAAAAAAATTATAA
>NC_027755.1:9166194-9213819 GCF_000695525.1 Brassica oleracea var. oleracea
TTACCGTTCATTAAAGTGTATAAGTGTTTCTCTTATGTTGTGGGATTTCATTCATACAATCGGAAAAGTGTTAATTATAGGGTAAAGAACAAATTTTTGACTTCAAAATGAACGTAAGACACTTAATAAGGGTTATATAGGTGTTATTCAAACAGCAAAACGTTGTTTTCGGTTTAAAAACCCTATTTCCTCGGAATTTCCTCGGAAGAAAGATAAAAATATATAAAACATGTATATTTTATATGTGTACTTAATGTATATTTTATATGTGTACTTTAAAGCACGTGTCAAAATCTAGTTACTATAATAAAGAAGAAGAATAGAGAAAGAGAAATACATAAAAGAGAAATAAACCATTAGACAAAAGACAAAAAAAACGACATAAAAGAGAAGAAAAAAGAAGCGACAAGGTTTAAAGAAAGCTAAAAGAGGACCTGAAGGAAAATAAATCAAACAAATTAAAGAGAACCGGTAAAGTTTATGAAAAGAATATATACAGTTTTCTACTAATAAATGTAAATTTTATTTTGTTAAGAACAATTGGGTGTGAATTATGTTTAATATATGATTAATGATTACCTTTATAATTGCCCTTAAGAATATAGAATGGGTATAAAGCATAGGAACTCTTGTCACCATATGCTTTTCGCAAAGATAATTAACTTGTACAATAAAGCAAAGAATATCTCTTTATTCTCTTAAAAAGAGAATTCCAAAGTATTATTGTTGGGTTTGTTTCTTGAAATACTCTGTTTTGGACAAGTTTCTTGAAATACTTATGTAGGTATATAAAATATATCACTAAAGTTCATTGAATATATCACTGGGAAAAGAAGTAAAAGAGCAAAAATAGAATAATTTTATGCATGAGGTAGATTCCCACCTAAGAGTATATAGTTCATGTGTTTGATGTTTCCTTACTCGTCAACACTGAAGCACATATATCCAGTGGAAGAATAAAAATTGATCCCCTCCGACAGTCAAAGTGACCAGTTGTAAAAAACACACAGAATAAACGTCACGAAACAAAAAAACCCTAGGGAGGCGACCAAGGAGGCGGCTAGTTAGATCGAAAATTTCCTCTAGATTTTCGATCTCCTTCTGATTCTTACGTCCATTGACGTAGTGATCAGCTGGCGATCTATCTCTTCGACGACTCTGGTGGTTTCTTCGATGACTCTGGTGGTTCTCAAAAGGTTGTTTCTATAACACTCTACCCTGTTTTCTCAAACCGCCTTTCAACCCGATACGATCTGATCCTTTGAGTGGTTCCCTTGGACCCGATCTGGTCTCTAACGTAAGCGTGTAAAGGTACAGTATTGTGGTTCCCTTGGACCCAATACGATCTGATCTTTTGGTTTCTCCGGGTGCTCTGTTTCCAACAAGAACAAAGGATCTTCAGTCTCAGATTAAAGCATGGGATCTTCTGTGCGTTTTCAATCTGCTCATATGGCAGACATCAAAGGAAAGGGCATAATGTACGAGGATGATGATGAGCCAATTCAAATCGTTGAGTTAGAGGACTCTCATGTCATAACTGAGTTTCGACTCTTGCTAATGGAGAAAATACTGAACCCAAAGAAACAGAATGTTGAGAAGCTGATTCAATACATGATAAACAAGTGGGGTATGGAGGATCGTGTTACCGCAAATGATCTCGGCAATGGAAAATTTATTTTCAACTTCACAAGCGAGGAGGATATCAAGGAAGTTCTCCGACAGGGTCCTTTCCATTACAACTACTGTATGTTTGTGTTGGTGAGGTGGGACCCTATTGTACATGATGATTATCCCTGGATTCAGATAACAGGCTTGCCTTTGCACCTGTGGAATGTTGATAACTTAAAAAGAATTGGAGGCCGTCTTGGTCACGTTGATACCATGGAACTTGAGGAGGGGAGGATGTTGATCGATATTGATACGAGAAGGCCTCTCAAGTTCACTAGGAAGGTAACAATTGGTGATAAGGAGGTAACGATTCAAATCGCATACGATCTTCTATTCAAGCATTGCTCAACATGTGGAATGTTAACACATGAGAAAGAGTATTGCCCTTTGGTAAAGGAGGAGCCTCGGGTTCAACTACCATCGGAACGAGCTGGTGTGTTTGCACTTGTTCAAGTACCGCATGGACATTATGATCGTCAGCCTCTACTGAAGAATCAGAGCCTTCGCGATCGGGAGCATGATCGTCAGGTTGATGTCTTACACTCTCGACAGACTGCTGTCTCAAGAACTCGCGAAAATAGGGACAGATACCAGGGGACGCATGTGAACCAGTACAGAGGCCTCAACAACAGTAAGCATGATTCACACTCTGACAGGATCATTATAGCTCGCGATGAGAGGCCAAGAAGCAATCGTTATGGAAAAGGCGAGTGAGGGGTCAGGCTCCATGGATGTTGTTCCCTACAAACATATGGCAACCAACAAGCCTCTCTCGATCATTGAGGATAGAACTTATCGGAGTGAGAGTCATAGGAACGGAGGAGAGCGCAGCGGTAAGAGATTGGCCAGTGCCATTGTTACTCCATCCTTCCATGGAGGATAATGTTATGGTTCGAAGTAATTAATCTGACTCGATCTCTAACATTTTCTCCGCAAGGCTCAGCAAATGTGACAGACAATGATCAAATGATCGGTGCCTTAAACGATATGGACATGGTGGAACCATACGAAGGCGCCATGATGGAGTGTGATGATCATGCTGATGATCTATTGGGTGAGGACCTCATGGATTTGGAGGATAAGGTGCAGTCTTCTGTTATGGCTGAATCATCTCGAACTAAGGCGAGTACCAAGGAATCGAAAAGATCGAAGAGTGGTACGAAATTGAGTGCTCCTTTGGGCATACAGACAAAGAAAATGGAGTTCCTTCGTCGGGGTTCTCCACGCATACGATCAACTAAGTCATCTAGACACACTTCGGCAGGCGAGAAAGAGAGAGAAAACATCTATGAAGACTCAAAGCGTACACGAGTGGGTACAGCAAGTGATGGAGTGATGGATTCCAAAAATCCATCCAAAAAACATCTATGAAGACACTTAGTTGGAACTGTCGAGGGATTGGGAACGACCTTCCAGTTCGACGCCTTACAGAGATGTGTCAGAAGCATCGCCCATGACTAGTGTTTCTTTCTGAGACGAAGAATAGGCGGCTGCTGTTGCAAAACATTCAGGCCGACTTAGGATTTGATCATTTGTTTACCGCTGAGCCACTTAGTCTCAGCGGAGGTTTAGCTCTTTTTTCTATGGATGAATTTCAAGTTAATGTTTTATTTTCGAATAACAGAATGATTGACATTGAGGCAGTCATTGATGGAATAAAAGTCTTTATGACGTTTGTTTATGGGGATCATGTACTAGAACGTAGAGATCAGGTTTGGAAACGTCTTACGCGTTTCTCAACGACACGAAATGGACCATGGTTCATGATAGGTGATTTTAATGAAATAACTGATCATAGCGAGAAAGAGGGAGGCAGAAGGAGATCTGATAGTTCTTTCTTGCCTTTCAAGCAGATGCTAAGTGATTGTGGCATGTTGGAATTTCCATTTACTGGGAATATGCTTTCTTGGGTTGGGAAAAGGTCAGGTGGAATAACTGTTGGATGCCGTTTAAATAGAGCGGTGGGGAATGAGGATTGGCATGAGAAGTTTCCACATACAGCTAGTAAGTATCTCAGGCTCTGGGGTTCAGACCATCGTCCGATCCTAGCAGATATTCTCTCAAAACCAGTGAGAAAGAAAAAGAAATTCAAATTTGATAAACGCTGGTTGGATAATGAGGAACTACGACAAGTCATTCTCGAGGGATGGAAATCAGAGGACCTGCCTCCTGAAGCGAATATAGTGGAACATATTGCCAGTTGACGAAAAGCTTTGAGTCAATGGAGGAGACAAAACAATGTGAACTCAGAAAAGCTAGTGGAAGAGCTTAAGGAGCAGGTGGAGGATCTATATTCGAATGATGATGCTACTTCCGAGGAAATAGTAGATGCTCTAAAAGAACTATCTAATGCTCTTAAGGCATAAGAGATGTTTTGGAGACAGAAGAGTAGGGTTCTTTGGTTAAGGGAAGGTGACAGAAATACAAAATACTTCCATGCGCTAGTGAAACAAAGAGGGGCAAGAAATAGGATCACACAGCTTCTAGATGAAAATGGAAATGTGGTGGAGGATGAAGAAGGACTAGTAGCCATTGCTACTAGCTATTTCAGACAAATTTTTAAGTCTTCAAATCCGGAGGATATAGCTGATGCGTTGGAAAATGTCTCGACAACGATCACTGGGGCAATAAATGAGGATCTCACAGCTCTAGTAACTGAATGGGAGGTTAAATTAACGTTGTTCGCCATGTACCCAGAGAAAGCCCCAGGACCCGATGGGATGACAGCCCTATTCTATCAGAAGTTTTGGGATATTGTCAAAGAGGATCTAACTCGTATGGTTAATCGGTTTCTTTTTGAATGAACAATGGCTCAGGGGCTAAATGATACCAATATCTGCCTAATTCCTAAAACGACTAAGCCAAACGAAATGAAAAAGTTTAGACCTATCAGTCTATGCAATGTCAGCTATAAAATAATATCTAAGGTCTTATGCAAAGATTAAAGAAAGTTCTTCCACAACGGATATCTGAAACCCAATCTGCCTTTGTTGCTGGTAGACAAATTACAGATAATATAATGATAGCTCAGTAGATGTTCCACGCACTGAGAACTAAGCCAGGTGGAAGAGTTAAAAGAATGGCCATGAAAACGGATATGAGTAAAGCATATGATAGGATGGAATAGTCATTCATTGAGGCGGTCATGCGGAAGATGGGTTTCTCAGAGATTTGGATTGATTGGATAATGAGATGCATCACCTCGGTTAAGTACAAATTTCTAATGAATGGAGAACCAAGGGGAAATATTGTCCCAGGAAGAGGTTTACGTCAAGGAGATCCTTTGTCTCCTTTCATATTTATTCTACGTACGGAAGTGCTCGTTAGCCTTCTCAATCATGCAGAGAATCAAGGAAAGATAACGGGGATGCGAGTCGCACGCGCTAGCCCCCGGTATCACACCTTCTCTTTGCTGATGATAGTCTTTTCTTCTGTAAGGCGGAGACCCGTGAATGTGAAGAAGTTATGAAAGTAGTCAGAATGTATGGGAAAGCATCAGGTCAATGTATCAACTTTGATAAATCTTTACTACTCTTTGGTAAGAGGATTGCAGGCGAATGATAAACAGTAAATTAAAGATACACTTGGAATCCAGAATAAAGGGGGAATGGGCACTTAATTAGGATTACCAGAGGATATCAGCGGATCTAAGTGTAAGCTCTTCGCTTTCTTAAAATAAAAACTACTACATAGAGTGAATGGTTGGACAGGTAGATGGCTATCGAAAGGAGGGAAGGAAGTTTTGATTAAATCTATTCTGCTAGCTCTTCCTACATATGTCATGTCCAGCTTTTTGCTTCCTTTGGAGATTTGCGAGAATCTCGCAAGTGCCATCGCACAATTCTGGTGGAGCTTAAATCCACCAAAACGAGGGATTCACTGGGCTAAATGAGAAAAGATGTGTGCTCCCAGAGAGGAGGGTGGAATTGGTTTCCGTATGATCCATGAATTTAACTTTAGCTCTTCTAGCGAAGCAGCTCTGGCGTCTTGTTCAATACCCAAATTCATTAGTGGCGAGAGTTCTTCGGGGAAAATATTACCGTCTCAGTTCGCCCTTGCAAATTGGCGCGGTGGATAACCCATCTTATGTGTGGACGAGTATTTCAGCGGCAAGGACGCTATTACTTTTGGGTATCAGGAGTAAAGTTCATTCAGGATATGAAATTAATGTCTAGCAGGATCCATGGATTCCTTCAACGCCAGCTAGTCCGGCCCAGCCCAGGGCCCCAGTAGTAAATCAAAAGAAGATTGTAAGTAGCCTTATTAATTTCGAATCAAATGAGTGGGACACTCAACTACTGGCACAGTATGTTGATCAAGAGGACATACTGATGATTATGAGTTTGGCCATAAGCCCGACCCATCGACGGGATTCCTTCTGCTGGAGCTACATCAAAAATGGCCAATACACTGTTAGGTCTGGATACTGGGTTGCTACAAACATATTGACAGCGGAGGAGGAAAAAAAAGTTCTACAGCCTAGCATTACTAAACTCCAAGCCTTTGCTTGGAAAGTGAATGCACCACAAAAAATTGCCATCTTTTATGGCAATTCATTTCAGGGCAAGTGGCGGTAACAAGGAATTTAATACGTCGCAATATGCGATGTGATAATTACCGTCCAAGATGTGGAGAGCCAAATGAAAATGTTACTCACGCGATCTTTGAATGCCCACCAGCATTACAAGTATGGGCATTATCATCAACACCATCAAGTCATCAAATATTCCCTATATCAAGTATGTACGCCAATATGGATTATCTGTTTTGGAGGAAGAATACAATTAGGAGGCCGGAAGATGATAGAGACTCTTACCCCTGGATAATCTGGTACATTTGAAAGGCAAAGAATGATAAGCTATTCAGGGGTATGGATAGGGACCCATTGGAACTAGTCAGATATGCAGAGAGTGAATGTCAGGCTTGGTACAATGCTACGGATTCTATACCTACTCCTCCACATGCACCAATTGTTGAAGAAACACAAGCCTTAAGCTTGGATAATATTTGTATGGTGGAAGGTTCATGGACATCCACAGATCGATTCAGCGGCATTGGATGGGTTTGGAAGGATAACACGGGAAAGATCCAATTTATGGGGACACGAAACTTAAGAAGGCGTGAGACATCATTACACTCGGAACTGGAAGCGCTGAAATGGGCGATGGAGAGTATGCTTCAACATTCAACCTGCCAAAGATTTGGGACAGATTGAAATGATCTGATTGCGATGATAAAGGACCCCCAAGCATGGCCAAACTTTTTAGCGGAGCTGGAGGTCATTCAAATTATCCTGATGTGCCATTCGGATTTCAAGATCAGCTACGTGCCAAAAACGCATAATGGAATTGCTGATTCTCTAGCTAGGAATGCTCGCTCGTTTCATAGATCTATATGTTTTATTGGTTGTTCTATTCCGGTCTGGTTACCCAGACCACCTCATGTTTGAGTAATAGAATAGCCGTTTGTTGCAAAAAAAAAAAATGACCAGTTGTACTTGTACATAGTTTTTATCAAAACAATTCTACATAGTGGATCATAACAACATAATAGCTGATTTTCTGATGGATTCGAGTTGATGTACGATAGATTGACGTTTTGATTCAGAATCTAATGTTCATAATAAATTTCTTCAATGTGTAAATAATAATATTGTAATTTGGATAAAGATAATGACAGAACAACTCTAGATTAAAAGCTTTTAATAAAAGGATAAATTATATAATCTAATTATTCTCTTTCTAAATATATAACTGTGGGATGATTACTCATGAGGTCTCCTGATGTCCAAAGAAGGAGCAGGGGTCGCGTATTGAGGTGGAGCGCTCAGGTGTCTTCGCACGGGTTCAATTATAAAATGGTTTTCCAGCTCGAAGTCTTTGCTGTGAGACCAGAGAACAAATGATTTTTATGATCGTGAGCCTAACAACGACAGGTAGCTTCGACTTCCAACCACATACAGGTCAGCAATGGTCACATGTACAATGCTCGGTCTCACATTGAACGCAAGGAAGCTTTCTCTGGTAAGTTTGTGCGAAAACAAGATATTAGCGAAAGGAGGTCAAAATGGGTTTCAACACGTCATGGTTCTCGCTATGCCCCATACGAGAAGAATAAATCATGTAAAGAGATGACGTGTGATTCGAGAATACTTTGTTATTGAACAAGTTTGTACAAGACATCGTATATATACACAGTAACATCACAAAAACCCTAGGAGAATATAGGAAAATATACTAAACCGACGTGACCATATAACAACATATTTTGTAGGTATCCTATTCTCCTAATACTCCCCTTCAAGTTGGAGTGTGGAGATCCGCAACACCCAACTTGGGCAACATAACCTCAAATTGCGGACGATCCAAAGCTTTCGTAAGAATGTCATCAATCTGATCTTTAGTTCGAACATGGAGAGTAGAGATGAGCCCTGCCAAGACTGCATCACGAACACAGTAACAATCTCGCTCAATATGTTTTGTGCGTTCATGAAACACTGGATTAGCTGCTATATGCATGGCAGCTTTATTATTGCAGTAGAAGTGAACCGGCTTTAGAACTTTGAGGCCAAAAGATCCTCAAGTAACTGAAGCATGGATTTAGTCTCTTTAGTAGCATAGGCCATCGCTCTATACTCGGCTTCAGCGGAAGAATGAGACACTGTATCCTGCTTCTTTGTTTTCCACAAAACTGGAGCACCACCGAGAAGAACCACATATGAACTGAGCAAACGGCGAGATAGGGGACACGATCCCCAGTCGGCATCATAGTTGATGGAGAGATCAAGATTCTCGTTAGAGTTAAGGAGAATGGTTTGTCCCGGTGACCCTTTGAGGTAAAGAACGACTCGCATAGCTGCTGCCCAATGTCCTTCACGTGGCGTCTTCATAAACTGAGACAAGAGATGAATGGCATAACAAAGTTCAGGATGAGTGATAGAGATGTAAATGAGACGGCCCACTAGACGTCGATACGTCTTTGGATCAGCCAAAACCGAATGTCATCTTTCGCAAGTTAATGATTTTGCTCAATCGGTGTGCTGACTGGCTTAGCACCAAGAACACCAGTGTCAGAGATAATATCGAGCGAGTATTTTTCTTTGAGAAAGAAACATTCCTTCTGTAGCTCGAGCAACTTCAATACCAAGAAAGTATATTAACTTTCCAAGATCTTTCATACGAAAGTGTTCTCCCAAGTATGCTTTGAATTTTTTTTGACTTGGACAAGTCATTGCTTGCAATAACCAAATCATCCACATAGACTAATACTCACCTCAATATCACCCTTCATATATGTGAACAGAGAATAGTCAGAATATGACTGAACAACCCCAAACTGAAGGAGAGCTTTAGAAAGCTTAGAAAACCAGCACCTCGGGGCCTGTCTAAGTCCATAAATCGACTTTCGGAGTCTACAAACTTTCGTCTTATCAGGATGCGAGAATCCTGGAGGTAATCGCATATAAACTTCTTCTTCTAGATCACCATGAAGGAATTCATTAGAAGCATTCATTTGATGAACTTGCCACTTCTTTGCCACAGCTATACGAAGCAAGCAACGAACAGTAGTCATTTTCACCACTGGAGCAAACGTCTCATGAAAATCTTCACCCTCAACTTGTTTATTTCCATTTGCTACTAGCTTGACTTATGACATCGTATAGTGTCGTATTTGTTATACTTGATCTTGTAAACCCATTGAGAATTGATCAGAGTTTTACCAGGCGGAAGCGATGCAATATCCCAAGTACCTTGGTCCTCATGAGCTTCAATCTCAAGTTACATAGAGTCACGCCACACGAGTTTTTGAACAGCTTCAGAATAGCGTTTGGGAACAATGTCTGAAGTAACTGCTGCAAGAAATGCTCGATGCGATGGTGAGAAGTTAAGATCAGACACATAAGCATCAAGAGGATAAGGTTGTCGTACCTGAGACTGTTTTCGAGGACGACGATGTGGAGCAGCTTGGAATGAGATGGGTGTCTTTAGTGCACTTAGCATTATAATTCACATAGTCTTTAAATTTGGTTGGTGGTGCTCTTGTAAGTTGTCCTCTTCCAAGGAGCTTAAGTTCAGGCTGAACTTCGGCTAGAGCTGTAAATAGAGAGGTCTGATCAACTTTCGCAGCTGCAGGTTCAACCTGCGCAGCTGTAGGTTCAACTTGCTCAACTGTAGGTTAGACTTTTGAAACTGTAGGTTCAACTTGCGCAACTGTAGGTTCAACAGTCGGAGCCTCAGACGTGAATACATTCTCATCCTCATTGCTCCCCCTTTTGACCGTTGGAGCTATTAACTCAGCGTTCCAATCTGAATCATGCGTCTCGATTGCTGGCTCCGTACCGGGGGCTGTAAGAGACGAACTTGAAGAAGCAGTGTAGGAAAACTCAACTTCATTAAACACCACGTCCCTAGATATAATGAAATCTTCTTTATCCAGATCAAAAACCTTCCATCCTTTCTGGCCAAAAGGATAACCAACAAACACACAACGACGACTGCGAGTACCAAACTTATCTTTATCTCTAGACCAAAGGTGTGTATAACAAAGACTCCCAAACACTCGAAGGGACTCATATGACGGATTATCTCCATACAAAACTTCGTAAGGTGAAGCACCACGCAGAACACTTGACGGAGTGCGATTAATAAGATGTGCAACAGTCATGATAGCTTCTTTATCTCACTCAAATTACCCTAAGGAGTGAATTACTCTCTCAAATAAGAGGTTCAATTGTAGCACTTAGGGATCAAATTCAATGGGAGCTAGGGAACCTAATAAATCTAATCAGAGTGATTAAGCAAGGTTGATTATGACTAAATGTAAATAGCAGGTTTGTGAGCAAGGCAGTTGCTCGATTGATTTGATTGGGTTTTTTGGTGCTTTAGATGAAATTGCTAGACTTAGGGCTTGTATTAAGGCATTCAAGATTATAATCCTACAGATGCCTAATAAGTTGTATGCATGATATTATAGTGCTCAACACTTACAAACAAACCGATCGGCTCTCGCTTTCTAGGTTTGTTTAATGACCAGATATAAGTGTTGATCGATGATTCTATAGGAATATCGATCGATACACTTGTTGAACCATCGATCAATTTCTCGATTGGAATATCGATCGACGCGTTTAGTCAAGCTTTACGCGCGGGTTGAATTGTGCTCACTAGGCTTCCTAGATCAGCTCTTGCCTTACTCTAGCCATCCTAGCTCAATTAGGATGGATTCAGGGTGAGATGCAAGTGATGACTTGAGTCTACAACTCCTAGATCAAGTTCGAGCTAGCTAAACTAGAAACAGACTTTAATGACAATCCTAATGATGAATATCACAACTTAGCAATCTATAGTTGGGGCTAATCCCTCATAACCTATTTAAACCCTAAACCTAACAAGAGAACTACTCAGACATGGCTAAGCAATTCATAACATAAATTAGGTATAAAAATTGCATAGATAAATAGATAGATATCAATGGAGTTCCAATCATGAATCTCTTTGGATCTTCTCTCCAATCCACTAAAAATCCTAGAAAACCTTTGTTGTGAAAATAAGAAAACAAGAAAGTACACTTTGCCTCTAACATGTTGGCAAGCTATATATAATTAGGTTTAAACTAGTTAGGGATAATCCTGTAAATTGGTGAAGTCTTGGGCTCTAAGTCGGCTAGAACCAAACGGGCTTCTGCGCGCTTCGCCGTCGATCGATGTCACAGGGTGTGCATCGATCGATTATTGTCTCTGAATGTCGACCAATGGTCTTGCTCGATGGTCAGCTCGGATGCTTTCTCCAAATATCTCCAAAATGCTCCAAAATCATCACTTTCTTCCAAATCCCTCCTGATCCTATAAATATACTAAATAAACTCTAGAATATAATAATTAGTTATTAAAACACTTATAAACCATGGCTAAAAGTGGGTAAAATCCATGGCCTATCAACTCCCCCAGACTTACCCTTTTGATTGTCCTCAAGCAAAGCATACAGACAGTCTCTCTGAAAGAGGTTTGAAAACAGCAGGGACTCACAGATTTAAAACTTAGAATCAACTCCTTAGAAAGTCCTAATCTCAGAAGCACACTATACCATATCTTAGTCTAGCAACCAAGTTCATCTAGTCAACAACTTAGCAAATCATGTCTGACAATCCCCTCTACCAACCTCAATTCTTGCATAAATAAGAGTGTAGGCTTTACCTTGGGGATATCGATCACAGGATGCAAGGATGCTCAAACAAGTATCTGGACCTGCAGGTAAATAAAACTTCATTTCCTCTCTCTCTACCAATTTCTCTCTCAGTCAAAGTCTGCTTATATTGCAAGATCAATGACCAAGATTGGACATGCTTCCATGAATCAAGTTTTAATGGTTTTAGCCACCAAATCCTGTTCACTTCTTTTTGACCTATATCCTAGGATTATTTGTGAATCAAGCCTTAATGGTTGTAGCCACCAAATCATGTTCGAATTCTTTTTCCTAAGTTATTATCAATAACTACATATAAATATATAAATATATATATATATATATATATATATATATATATATTTTATATATATCATATCTATATATTTCGAAATAGAGAGAGAGGGTGATAAATCTACACAAGGCTTTACCTTCCAGACTTGTTTGAAAAGTCTGATCCCATGTATACCAAGCCCCAAGACAAGCAAAGTTGAGCTCGGTTAGGTTGGAGGTCAGCTTTGGTTCCTTCAAACATTCTCAGCAAGTGTAACATAGTTGACAAGTTGATCCACTTTGGTATCTTTAGTGCTATCTGTAACTAGTAAGTCTAGAATGGTGTGGTTAGATAACAAGCAAAATCAATAAGTTCATCATCCCCTTCTTGACTCAATAAAAACTTTTTTTTGAAAACATTTTAATAATACTCATGAAATAAACTAATATCAGTAAACCTCCCCCTAGACTACTACACTGTCCCCAGTGTAGAGTCAGTCGGAGTTATGGTGATAACTAAAGCATAAGGACTTAATTGAACAAGTAAGAACGATATACTAGACCGGATTAGATGTCGATCTATGTAAAGGTGTTGACATCGGTCGCGGCAGGTGATGTTCTGTCGATCGATGTCGGCAGTGTTTCATCGGTCGATACTCTTGGCAATCGTCTACTTGGATCTTTTTTTTATGACCTGCAAAACTTTAAAAACTAGCATAAGTATTAAACTAATGAAACCCAAATAATATTACCTAATAGTGGGTTACCTCCCACTCAACGCTTTGTTATAGTCATTTTGCTTGACTTAAGAGGTGATTTGGCTAGTAATGTCGAAATCAGGTACTTGTTGGGAAGCAAGTTTCCATCTCTTCTCTGCTCTTGTTGAACCATGTACCAGTGAAGTCTCGCATTGCCTTGTCCCCTCTGCGCCATTTGTCTTTCATTGATGCAGTTGTATTCTCTATCCTCTGCAATCTGTCTCCAAGACATTCAAGTTTGAACTGATGTCTCACAAGTGTGGCGTATGCGATCTCCTCTCCTTGGTTGTTTGTATCCAACATATCTGATTTCACATTTGGTACTAGCCTTCTTCGGTTTGTTGGTGGAGCTTCGTCGATCGATGTCCTTCTGTGACTGGTGGTCGATATGTTGATGTGTCTGTTGATCGATGTCGATGCCTCTGGTCGACGAGCGATATATCTCTGCATCTCCACTATCTCCCTCTGCATTGCTTCTGTTTGAGAAGTCAAAGAACTGATGGTGATGTCCCATGGGAAATAGATGTCATCACATCTCTTATCAAGCCTCTCTTCTGCAGCTCCCAGAGTTTTGTAGATCTCTTCTACCATCTGATCAATCTCTGCTCTGGTGCAAGAATCTTGTTGAGACTTCATCGGATTTAGTGGTGACGGGTCATCGTCGATCGATTTTGGAAGGTCTCTGTTGATCGATGTTAGAATGTTTCTGTCGATCGATTCTGGTGTTGTTGCTTTGGCCGCACGCTGTGCCTGCATACTGGATATGTCTTACCTCATCTCCTCCATGCATGTAGTCAACCAACTGAGGTTATCATTCAGTGGGTAGTAGACACCATCAAGCTTGATCTGGAAGTCATCTTCGTTCTTTCCTTGGGCTCCACAGACTCCATAAAGCATCTCATTTATCTCATCCTTGCTGTAGATCTCTGGTACTAGCTTAGTCTGTGTGAATAACCTAGCATGTTCTGGAAGACATAGGTAGCTGTGCTCATCCATTGAGGCTCTTTCCAGAAGACTTTTGATATCATCTTTGGATACACGGAAGATGTGTCCATCTACATCTCGGGCATGTCCATGATCATCTCTGTAGACTTCATACTCATCCTTCTCCTCCTAGTGGAATCTCCTAGTACGTGCCATCACGGCCATAGGCTCTTTTTCCAAAATCTGAACGTCTGCCGATCGATGTTGGGTCTCCAATGTCGATCGACGGTCGAGTATGTTGTCGATACTTTGGCTTCAAACGATCATCTACTCCACCAGCTGTGTTGTAGAATTCGTTTGCAACTCTCTGCTGGTGCTCTGGAATGTTGCGTTGTTGCATGAAGAGATTTTCTGCTCCATTAGTAATCTGAAGAATGTCTGCAATGTCTTCTCTGGATACTTACAGTGCGTGCCCATCTATTGCTCTTGCATAGCCTTCTGGATCCCTGAAAATACCAAACTCATCCGGTGTTAGATATTTATTATTCTGTTTAGCTTTTTCCCTTACAATGGATAGTGGTTGTGAACGAATATCGATCGATGTGGAGGCTTTGATGTCGATCGACGGGAGTTTAGCCCTGGTGAAAGGGCGATAGAAACGGGTGCCTCTTCCACAAGCTTTTGCGAAGAGTGAATCTGTATCTGAACGTTCCTGATGGTTGAGAAGTTCCTCAGTTGTGAAACCTTCATGTAACTCGTCCGTTCCTAGCTCATGTACTGTTGTTTCTACTGCATAGCTCTCCTGATAGAGATCATCTGCCCAACTGCCAATTGAGTAGTTTTCTTCTTGTGCACGGTCAACTCCTTCGTCGATCGATGGGTAGTAGGTGATGTCGGTCGATGCTCGTTTATGGTTTGTCTGGTGATGATGAGCGTCGATCGATGTCGGGACGGATCTGTCGATCGACATCGCATTCCTTGTCCAAGAGGAATGGTGGAGAAGTCTATCTTCCTCAGTACGAATACCTCTATACTCTGTAGCTCGTTCCTCCTCAAAATCCTCATCATACTCCTCTGTATGCAGTGTATCTTTGGTGGGTATCGCAGTGTGTACCGCCATGGTGGGATTGTAGTAGTCATTCTCCCAATCGTCTGGACTACTGTCGATCGATTCTTCTAGGTGATTTTCGATCGATTTCTGACTGGCACTGTCGATCGATGTGGGGGTGTGAGTTTTGATCGACACAGAATACTCTGTCTCGTACTCAGCTCCACAGTGGCATGCTGCTATGAGTCCTGGATCATCAATTCTTCTGGAGGACGTCTATGGCTTCATGACTAGAATAGGATCGTAGTGGACATGTGGTTCTATGAGGGTCAGGCACAACTGGTTGGTTTGCATGTTTCACACTGCTCCTACTGTTGATAAGAAGGATCTTCCAAGCAACATAGAAGAGTTATAGTTCAGCTTGATATCCAAGACATGGAAATCTACTAGAACTAGGGCATTACCAATCTGCACCTCTTGGTCTCTGACAATTCCTCCTGAGCTCCGCTGAGAACAATCCACAAAAGTGAACGATTCCTTGGAAGACTCCACCTTCAGACCTAGATGGTCTGCCATAACCCTAGGTAGGATGCTGACTGATGCTCCTGTGTCACACAGTGCATGTGGGAACTCAATCCCCTTCACCGTACATGGTATTGCAAACTTCCCAGGATCACTCTTCTTCTTCAGTGTAATCCTATTCTTCATCTTTTCTCTGGCCTCATAGAACATTCTCCTAATGTCCTCTTAAGTCTCCATGGTCTCTCTGAAGAACATCCACAGTCTGTGGGTAAAGTATGTCTCCTCGAATGGTTTCTCCAGTGAAATCCTAAAGACTCTCTTTCAAAAACTTTTCACCTCCTTCTCATTAGCTCCCCTCTTCAGATGCTTAGCAACCTTTTTCTTTCTTTTCCTCAAGGTTCTCCTCATAGGAGCCTTATCAACTTCCATCGGCTCTGCTGCATCTTCTAAATGTGTATTGGTGGTCTCTGGTGGGTTAGCTGAAGGTTTGGGTTGTGGCCTGAGTGCATTGAGTCGGGCGATGTCTATCTTTGGTAACTGCACTTGGTATGTGAGAGGTGCACGTCGATCGATGGGCACTGGAGGTTGTCAATTGCCGACGGTCTCACGTTGTCGATCGATGGCAGGAGCAGTTTGCCGATCGATGTTGACATAAACAGGGCTGGGCGGATGTGGGTGTCTTGCTGCAAAATCCTCGAGAGTCATGATCCTCACGACATTGCATGATGTTGTCGACTCTATAGGTGTCGTCGATCGATGCTCTGGAGAGGCTGTCGATCGGTTCTGGTTGAAGTTCGTCGATCGATGTTCGAATTCTGGTGTCGATAGACACCAATGCGATTCGCCGAAGCTCATCGAACTCTGTACATCAAAATCTCCTTCTTGCAACTTCTCATGCTTCAGCACTTGCGAAGAATCATCATCTATGATGGCATTCACGTGGTGCTTCATTACATCATCTCCTACCCCTCTTGTTAAGGCTACTTGCCTCTTAACAGCTTCTCCTGTCTGAACTACCTGCATCTCCAGCTTCTTCACATGAGTGCTCAAAGTCACAAACTTTGTGTTCAGGTTGTTGTACACATAATCAATCTTCCCATTGAAGTCCACCGTCATGCTCTGCTGTCCCTCAAGAACCCTATCAAGCATTGCTTCAATCTTGCTCTCCTGAGTAGGTGGTGGTGGCTTATGGTAAGATGAGTTTCCATAACTCTTGTTGTTGTTGCTGCTGTAGTTGTTGCTGTAGGGTTTCGAGTACTGCGAACTCTGGTTGAAATTACTCCTCTGCCCATTTCCATAGAAGTTTCCACCCTGGATTCCAGACCTCTGAAATCCAGTTCCACCGATGAAGTTCACATCTTCTTCTACCTCTGCTTTACCCTCTTTATCTACAGCATCTGCATCCTCTACTAAGCAAGCTTACTTTCTGAGAAGCTTGTGAACATTGTCCAGCTTTGCTTTCACCTCATCCATCTGGTCCTTCCCAAGGATGGCTGCATATCTCTTTCTCTCAAAATCAGTGTTCTTGGTGCTATTGTTGGATGCCAAGTTCTCAATAACTCTCACTGCCTCTTCTGGATTCCTAGTATTGAAGTTCCCATCGCTGGTAGCATCAAGAGTCATCTGATACTGCACTGCGATGCCTCTGGAGAAAGTACTGAGCAACTGTACTTCATTGAATCCATGGTGTTCACAGTCTCTCTAGTAAGACTTGAATCTGATCCATGAGCTTCTGAATGGTTTTGTAGGCTCCTACGCGAATGTAGCAATCTTGCTCCTCAAGTCTTCATCACACGCCTCATCAAAGAAGTTACGCAAGAACGCGTTCTTGATGTCGGCCCAGGATGTGAGATCCTGGTGGTAGCTGCTTAAGCTAATGCGAAGCCTCTCCAGCAAGTGAGTACTTGAAGAGCTTTCAAAGTAATTCAGGGACTCCATTGACTTTAATAGCATATATGAGATCCTCGAACCTTTCCGGATGGTCCATAGGATGCTCGTGAGATAACCCACAGTAGGGTGTCTGTCCCACGAGTGTGTAGTACTGCGGCTTCAACTCGAAATCGCCTCTCTGGATAGCTCGAGGACGAATAGCTGATCTATTGGCATAGAACTGATCTGAACGGTTGTAATCAGCCAACATTCTGGGTCGAGCAGCCTCATCTACAGGTTGAGCAGCTCCTGTAGCATCAGTATTGGGCTCAGGGATTACGGCCCCCTGAGCATCTATCCTTTGACCTGCTGTATTACGCAGATGACCCTCCTGGTCATGCAGGTCTCCATTATCATCTCGTAGAAGAATCAAAGTCGCAACCATGTCTCGCGGCTCAGTATCGATCGATGTTCGGATAGAAGTATCGATCAACGTCGGATGGAAGATATCGGTCGATGGAAGAGTGACTTCGGTCGACTGTGGTGAGCCAGTGTCAGTCGACGAGACTGGTGTCTGGGTCGACGGTGGTTGGTGAGAATCGAGAAATAAGGGTTGTTGTCGATCGATGAGGAGCGTCTTCCTTTGCGGATCGAACGTTCCAAACTTGCAGGATCTGATGAGAATAGTAGTTGAGTTTCCTTGTTGCTTATGGTACTGCTGGGCATGCACCAGAAAAGACAAGAGAAATTCGGTGTCAGAAAGTGGTTTAAAGAAGTAATCTAGACTGAATCAGACTAAATCTATAGGCGATCAAAGCTCCCCGGCAACAGCGCCAAATTTGATCTCACTCAAATTACCATGAGGAGTGAATAACTCTCTCAAATAAGAGGTTCAGTTGTAGTTCTTAGGGATCGAATTCACAGGGAGCTAGGGAACCTAATAAATCTAATCAGAGTGATTAAGCTAGGTTGATTATGATTAAATGTAAATAGCAGGTTTGTGAGCAAGACAGTTGCTCGATTGATTTGATTGGGGTTTTTGGCGCTTTAGATGAAATAACTATACTTAGGGTTTCTATTCAGGTATTCAGGATTATAATCCTACAGATGCCTAATAAGTTGTATGAATGATATTATAGAGCTCAACAGTTACAAACAAACCGATCGGCTCTCCCTTAGTAGGTTTGTTTATTGACCAAATATAAATGTCGATCGATTATTCTATAGGAATATCGATCGATACACTTGTTGAACCATCGATCGATTATTCGATTGGAATATCGATCGACGCGTTTAGTCAAGCTTTACGCGCGGGTTGAATTGTGCTCACTAGGCTTCCTAGATCAGCTCTTGCCTTACTCTAGCCATCCTAGCTCAATTAGGATGGATTCAGGGTGAGATGCAAGTGATGACTTGAGTCTACAACTCCTAGATCAAGTTCTAGCTAGCTAAAATAGAAACATGCTTTAATGACAATCCTAATGATGAATATCACAACATAGCAATCTATAGTTGGGGCTAATCCTTCATAACCTATTTAAACCCTAAACCTAACAAGAGAACTACTCAGACATGGCTAAACAATTCATAACCGCAATTAGGTATACAAACTGCATAGATAAATAGATAGATATCAATGGAGTTCCATTCACAAATCTCTTTGGAACTTCTCTCCAATCTACTAAAAATCCTAAGAAAACCTTTGCTGTGAAAATAAGAAAACAAGAAAGCACACTTTGCCTCTAACATGTTGGCAAGCTGTATATAATTAGGTTAAAACTAGTCATGGGTAATCTTGTAAATTGGTGAAGTCTTAGGCTCTAAGTCGACTGGAATCAAACGGGCTTCTGCGCGCTTCGCCGTCGATCGATGTCACAGGGTGTGCATCGATCGATTATTGTCTCTGAATGTCGACCAATGGTCTTGCTCGATGGACAACTCGGATGATTTCTCCAAATATCTCCAAAATGCTCCAAAATCATCATTTTCTTCCAAATCACTCCTAATCCTATAAATATACTAAATAGACTCTAGAATATAATAATTAGTTATTAAAACACTTATAAACCATGACTAAAAGTAGGTAAAATCCATGGCCTATCACTTCTCCCCAGAATGTAGTTGGTAGGTTTGCATGAAATAATAGTGCTCGTGCCACATTCAAGATGTGTCTGTGTTTGCGCTCTACGCGACCATTTTGTTGGGGTGTTCCAACACACTAAGTTTGATGAACGATACCATTCTCACGAAAGAACCTTGCAAGGCACATAAACTCAGTTCCATTGTCGGAACGAATTGTTTTAACTACTTTACCAAACTGTTTTTCAGCCATCTTGCAGAAGTTTTGAAGAACTGTTCTAACCTCTGATTTCTCAAGCAGAAGATACGTCCAAACTGCTCGAGAATGATCATCGACAATAGTTAAGAAGTATACTGTTCCACATGAAGAGCGATTGCGATAGGGCCCCCAAACATCACAATGAATCAAAGCAAAACACTCGTTTGATTTATTATTACTATCATAAAACACTTCTATTGTTTGCTTAGCCCTAAAACACGTGTCACAAGGACCGAGGGTAGAAATTTTATTTGAAGAAAACATAGGTAAAGTAGCTAAAACTGAAAACAATGCATGTCCAAGCCTCTGGTGCCACCGTAACTGATCAGCCGAACTAGCAGTAGGACTTGCCATCCAATGAACCCTTGCAGCCAAGACATCCTTAAAGTTGTAGACCCCATCTCATTCTTCACCTGCTCCAATCAGAGTCCTCGTAAAACGGTCATGTAATACACACAAGGTATCTGTTAGTACGACAAAACTGTTTGTTTGCTTTAACAGCTTCGAAACAGAAATCAAATAGCAATTCAGATTCGGGACAAATAAAACATTCTGGAGACTGATCCGATCTGATATGCGAAAGACTCATGTATGAGTGGCATAGGTCTTATAGCCATCAGCGAATCCCTTTGGACACGGAGCTATACTAGTAATTAGCCCTGCGACTTTGCCCCGAACCGAACCGAACCGACATTTTTGGTTTTTGGTTCGGTTATGTTTTCGAGTTCGGTTTGGTTCGGCACGATTTTAAAAAATAATTCGGTTTTCGGTTCGGTTTTTGGTTTTTTTTTTTTTTTTGGAAAAAACCGAAAATAACCAAAATTAACCAAAAAAAAACCGAAAATCCGAATCAAAAATAACCGAAATAACCGAAAATAACCGAATTTAACCGAAAAATCTGAACTTTTTAAAAAACCTATACCGAAATTAACCGAAAATAAAAAAAAATTGGTTATTTTCGGAAATTTAGGTGAAAACCGAAAATAACCGAAAACCGAACCGAACCGAACCGAAATTTAATTTGGTTACTTTCGGAAATGGTTTTTAAAATTTCGGTTAACCGAAAACCGACAGTTCGGTTCGGTTCGGTTTCGAAAAACCGAAGTCGCAGGGCTACTAGTAATGTTGGTGAGAAACGAGATATTCCCCGTCATGTGATGAGAAGCTCATGTGTCCAAAATCAGATCACCATGAATGTTCTTACGAAAAATTTTGTCAGATGAGATGTTTGCCTTCTCACTTAGCATCTGAGAAAGTACCCTCCATTGCTCATTAGTAAACTCAGGGAATGCAGACGAGTTGGAAGTTGTGGCGTGAGCTCTTGCACCAGTTTTTTTGTTGCGATCTGAAGCGGAGCTGCCCCCTAGCATACGAACATCTCTGCTACTTCCTATGTTTCCTCCTGCTCCTCTGTTTGGAGATCGCTCCTCCCACCAGTCCGGAAAACCCACTAACTGCCAGCAATTTGCCTTTTTATGGCCAGTACGACCACAATTCGAACACTGAGCTGGACGTTCTCTTCTTCCAGAATCCGAACGAGGAGCAGACTGATCAACAACGGCCTCCTTCTTAGCTACGAACACAACCGCGTTCTGCTGAGATTCTTGGTCTTTGACTAAGCAAAGGCGTTGTATAGTTCACCAAGATCAACTGCAGAGACAAACGATTTAATCCCTTGACATATTCCACCAAAACGAGTTTGATCCAACCTCATGACAAACTGATGCATCTTCTCCTCTTCTCTGTCTTTCTTAAACTCTGCGATTGCAGTACAAGTACACGCAGGAAGAGGTTTATACGAATCCAACTCCTCCCAAATTTTTGACAAACGACCAAAATAATCAATCACCGGCTGACCATCTTGTCGACATACTGCTAGCTGCTCCTTCAGATGATGCACACGTACATTTTTCCAAACTGAGAAGCGCTTCTTGAGGTTCTCCCACAAATTGTGAGCATCTTGTATGAACGTGACAGTTGACCTAACACGAGGTTCAATGGACGTCCTGATCCATCCGACAATCATTGAATTGACTGAAAGCCACAATTCCAAGTTTGGATCTCAGCGAGTGGTTTCGGAATGGTTCCCTCAATGAAACTGATCTTCCTTTTAGCTTGTAGAGCATTAACCATCTCGCTTGACCATTCATTGTAGTTTTCTCCCATCAACGTCACTGACGTTATCATGGCTCCTGAATTATCCGAAGCAAACAAGGAGTATGGTGTTGCAGTTTCAACCCTACTTTCTGTAGGAGTACTCTTAGATCCAACCGAATCTTCTCCATCAACCATGACTGTTGATCATGATCCTCAGCGACAGCAACACGAAAAGACACGAGACTCAAACTATGAGACTCGTAATACACGACGAAAGACAAGAATTAGGTCTCAGAAAACTTCCGCCATGATACCATGTAAAGAGATGACTTGTGATTCGAGAATACTTTGTTATTGAACAAGCTTGTACAAGACATCGTATATATACACATTAACATCACAAAAACCCTAGGAGAATATAGGAACATATCCTAAACCGACATGACCATATAACAACATATTTGGTAAATATCATGTTCTCCTAGTAAATCACAAGTGTGGATGATTAAAGATAAAATTGAGCTACAAGGTAGATCTACTTTGGATAATCGTGAATCTTACGCTCGTAGGTTATCATCGTTGTGCATTGGGTTTTCTTTAAAATCAATAGCTGATGAGACAAGGGAGCTTGAAGTTCATCAGAGCAATGGCAAGAAATTAGAAAGTAAAATTGTTACACTGTCACGTTTACAGTTGCCTCAAGAAGGTAATGGTAACAAGCGAATTAAAGAAGCTGCTCGTGCAATAAATTTCTCTTCTACGGACAAAGTACTTCCAGTTGATGCTCTGATCATTGGCGCACTAAAATACATGGAGTTAGTAGCCTCAAGCAGCAATGAAGCCGATAGAAAGGAATCAAGAATGGATTATGATGATCAGTTTGATGATTTGCATGAGCAGGAACTGATGGACATAGAGGAAGGAGTTACGATTTCAGAACCTGTGGTGGACCCGGGTATTATTGATTTGGCAAAGCATGGAAAACAAAAAAAATCATCGTCAGCCAAAAGCGGAGTTAAATTTGGAATTCCATTGGATTACAGAGTAAAAAGGTGGAATTCCTTCGTCGAGGATCTCCAAGAAAGCGTTTACCTTCTTTTGGGGACACATACCAGTCCAGGCATCATCACCCCAGTGCATAAAAGAAAACAAAATTGAGTTCAAGCAAGAGAAATGGTTTTGAGGGTTCCAAAAATAACCATAAAAATCATCTATAAAAAAGACAGCCAGTTGGAATTGTAGAGGAAATGGGAACGACCTCACAGTTCGACGCCTCACAGAGATGTGCAAGAAGTGTCTCCCATGACTTGTGTTCATTTCTGAAACAAAGAATAGGAAGCTGATGTTGCAAAACATTGAGGCTGACTTAAGATTTGATAGGTTTCGTACCGTTGAGCCTCTCGGCCAGAGCGGTGGTTTAATTTTTCTTTTTATGAATGAGAACCAAATATTTTTTTTTTTTAAATAACAGAATGAATGACATTGAGGCAATCATTGATGGAATAAAAAAATTTCATGCCGTTTGTCAACGAAGATCCTGTTTTGGAACGAAGAGATCAAGTGTGAGATTGTCTTACGCGTTTCTCAACTACAAGGAATGGAACTTGTTTCTTGATCAGTGAATTTAATGAGATAACAGGGCACAATGAAAAATAAGGAGGTAGACGGTGATCTTATAGCTCTTTCTTACCTTTTAAACAGATGTAAAGTGACTGCAGAATTTTGGAGTTTCCTTTCACTGGAAACATCCTATAATTGGACAGAAAGAGAGGACGATCGACAGTACGTTTTTGTTTAGATCGAACTATAAGAAATGAAGATTGTCATGAAAATTTCCCTCATTCACCAGTTAAGTATCTGCGACTTTGGGGATTAAATCATCGTCCGGTTCTGGCAAACATGATTGTCAAACAAACCAGAGCAAAGAAAACTTTCAATTTCAACAAATGTTGGTTAGCCAGCGAGGAACTAAGGCGAGTTATTATGGAGGGATGGAACTCATCGAATCTACCAACAGATGCATATATTATTGACCATATCTCAAGCTGCCGAAGAGCGTTAAGCCAATGGAGAAGAGAAAATGACATCAACTCGGAAGAGAAAGTGGAGGATCTTAAAGAGAAAATTGAAAGTTTGTATTCAAATGAAAACTCCACCTCAGAGGATATTGTGGATGCTTTGAAAAACCTAACTAAGGCCCTTAAGATGGAGGAATTTTTCTGGAAGCAAAAAATAGCAGAATACTTTTTGGCTACGTGAAGGGGATAGGAACTCATAATTTTTTCATGCTTTGACAAAGAAAAAGAGAGCAAAGAATCGAATAACACGATTACATGATACCTCAGGGAATATGGTAGAGGATGAAGAAGGATTAGCAGCCATTGCTACTAGCGACTTCATGCAAATATTAGAATCGTCAAACCCAAAGGAAATTGATGAGGCTTTAGAAAATATAACCACAACGATTACTAAGCCGATAAATTAAAATTTGATAGCCCCAATCACATAATGGGAGGTTAAACTTTTCCCCTTTACGATGCATCCTGAATAAGCTCAAGGCTTAGATGATGGCTGCCCTTTTTATCAAAAAAATGGGATATAGTAAATAAAGACTTAAGACACATGGTTAACAAGTTCTTATTTGAAGGCAATATGGCTCAAGGGCCTAATGGCACAAATATTTGTTTAATCTCAAAGACAGACAAGCTACAGGAGATGGTGCAGTTGGGACCGATCAGTTTGTGTAATGTTAGCTACAAGATAATCTCTACCTTCTTATGCCAGAGACTAAAGAAAGTATTGTCTGGCCATATCTCGGAAACCCAGCAGTCTTTGTTGTTGGGAGACAGATTACAGATAAGATCACGATTGCTTCAGAAATGCTTCATGCGCTCAGAACAAAACCATGTGGGAGGACCAAAAGAATGGGATAAAGACTAACTTGAGCAAAGCTTATGATAGGATGAAGTAGGATTTCATCAGAGCTATCATGGTTAAAATGGGTTTCTCAGCCACATGGATCGAGTGGATTATGAGATGCATCACATTTGACAAATATAAGGTCCTTATGAATGGCCAACCAAGGGAAAATATTTCTCGAGATAGAGGTTTGCGCCAAGGAGATCCTTTGTCTCTTTTTATATTTATTCTATGCATGGAAGCGTTCGTTAGCTTTCTTAATCATGCAGAGAGCAATGAGAAGATAATTGGGATGCGTGTCTCACGCATTAGCCCTCGGTATCTCACCTTATTTTTGCTGATGATAATATTTTCTTATGTAAGTCGGAGCCCCGTGAATGTTAATAAGTTATGAAAGTAGTAAGGAAATATGGAAAGGCTTCAGGTCAATGTATCAACTTTGACAAATCGTCATTACTCTTTGGTAATAGAATTCAAGCAAATGAAAGGAAAACATTAAAGGACACTCTTGGAATCCATAAGGAAGGTGGAATGGATATGTATCTAGGGATTCCACAAGATATCAGTGGTTCTAAATGCAAATTGTTTGCTTTCCTTAAAGATAATTAACAAAACAGAGTGAATTGATTTTTCTAGCACTACCGACCTGTGTCATGTCAAGTTTCTTACTTCTCCTGGGGGTCTATGAACTCCACCAAAGAGAGGAATTGATATATTTTACCACTTTTTATGCCATACTATATGTATTATTTAGAGTCTTTATGTTATGTATAGAGTATATTTTAGAGTCTTTACATGTTTAAGTACCTTCTGGAACATTGTGAAGTTTATGGAGCTAAACGGAGCTTAAAGGAAGAAAGACCCGTAGCTGAGCAAATAAAGAGGAAACAGAGTCGATGAACAGAGGAGGTGTTGGTCAACACTCACCCCTGATGTTGATCGACACTCGCGAAAAAGCCTTGCCGAATCAAGATCAAGATCAAGATTTGGGCCAAAAATCCCCACAAATTACAAGAATGCCCCTGACGAGTTTTGACATAAAATATATATGTTATGCCATGTCTAGGCAGAAAAGAGAGACATACTAGATTTTATACTTAGAAGATTTTGTAAGGTTGGAGAGAAAATCTTTAATTCCTTCAGATTTTGTAAGATTTTACTAGATTATGCCAATGTTTCTATCTCTAATCTATCATGTTTTTCTCTATGTTTTGTTTGATTATGTCTAAGTAGAAACCTTGTTGGACTTAGGGTTTGATATGATATTGATGAATTATCTATTTAGAATTGCTAAGGTGATTAATTGAAATCCTTCACAGAATTAGATCTTATTACCTGAATTCTAGAGTAGCTAACTAAAATTTTGATCTTATGAGTTGACAACTACGAAAGTAGGCTCATACCTGACTATAATCCTGTTGAGCTAGTCATTAGGCGTGGTGACACACTGGTATATTGTCGATTAGCAAACTTATCAATCCGTTCATTAAAGCCTGTTTGGAAGCGTATCGTTCGACACCCTATAGGGGTATCGATCGACACTCGTTCCGTATCACATATAAAAGTATGGTATAGATTCAAACATGTAAACTCACATTGAGAGTTGGAGATCTTATATTTGCATTCGAGTTCTAGGATCGATTACCACATGTTCTTAGCATTCATATCATAATTTGGATTACCTAAACCCGAAAGTCTTGCTTCCATTTATCTATTTACACCCTCATATATCTGATTTACTGCTTTAATATTTATTTACTCCTTAATATATTCTCGCCTAGCTTAATCTTACATTCTATATGATCTATTGTGTGCCCATGTTCCTTGTGGATTCAATCCCTAAGTACTACAGCTGAACCTATTTTTTGAGAGAGTAAAGCCTAGTTCTGGGTTATTTGAGCTGGTATCAAATTAGGCGCCGTTGTCAGGGAGCATTGGATTTGCCATTAGATTAGATTTTATAGATTTAGTCTAGTTTTTTAGTTTTATTATTTTTACTAATTAGAATCTTTTCTTATAACTTTCAGGTGCATGTCTAACAACACCAGATGCAGCAAGGAAAAAGATCTCTTACCACCATCAGACCCTACTCAACTCGATCATAAGATCCGCAAAGCAAAGAGAGCCACATCGATTGACACCACTTCTTCGTTGATCGACACTACTCGTAGCCAAGCAATGATCAACACCCTTCCAGAAGAATTGGTTAATACTAACCCGCAAGACATCAACTTGGTCGTACCTCTTATACTAACCCGAGATGAGCATGGAGACCTGCGTGACCAGAAAGTCACATGTTTAATGCAGAAAGTCGAAGGATAGATGATCAGAGGGATGTAATCTCTGGCCCCGAAGCAGATACACTGCAAGTTGCTTTGGAAGCTAAGAATACTGCAACTAACGCAACTAATGCTTAGGATGCTCGACCCAGAACGTTGGCTGAGTAAAACCATCCAGATCAGTTCTACGCCAAAAGATCTGTAATTCGTCCTCATGCTTTCCAGAGGCACGATTTCGAGCTGAAGCCTGCTTATTTCACTCTTATAGGACAAGCACCATTTCATGGTCTCTCACATGAGCAACTAATGGATCACTTGGAGCAATTTTAAGATCTAGTCAATGGAGTCCCTGAGGATTACCTTCTTTATAAGCTCTTCAAGTACTCACTTGCTGGAGATGCTTTATATTGGCTTAAGCAGTTTGAACGAGGATCTTTTAAGTCCTGGATTGACATCAAGAACGCGTTCCTGTGAAATTTTTTCGATGACGTGCGAGCTGAAGACTTGAGAAATAAAATCTCTACATTCACTCAGGAGCCTACATAGTCCTTTAGAAACTCATGGATCAGATTCAAGTCTTACCAGCGAGATTTCCCACATCATGGATTCAAGCAGGTTCAGCTGCTAAGAACCTTTTTTAGAGGAATAGCTTTGGTCTACCAGATGGCTTTAGACACAGCTAGTGAAGGCAACTTCAACACCAAGAACCCTGAAGAAGCCCATAAAGCTTATTGAGAACCTAGCATCTAATAATTGCACTAAGAACAGTGACTATGAGAGGAGGGAATCAGATACCAACTTGGATAAAGCACATATGGATGAGGTTAAGGCAAAGCTGGGTGGAGTTCACAAACTTCTCATGAAGCAAGTCAGTTTCACAGAGGTAGAGGCAGTAGCCCAAGATGGCGAAAATGGAGAAGAAAAGGAGGCTGTGAACTTTGTTAGTGTTGCTAGTTTTTAGAGCCAAAGGTATTGTAATCAGAGTAACAACATGAACTTCATGGTGCTGGCAAGAGAAGTAATTTCCACAACAGAGCTCTCAGTACCAGAAACCCTTCAGCAACAATAACAGTGGCTACACCAGGAACTAAGGAGCTTTTTCTTATCAGAACCCTGCTCCAGCACCCCAAGAAAACAAACTAGAATCAATGATTGATCAAGTTCTCGAAGGACAGCAAAAGATGGTTGTAAACTTCAATGGGAAGATAGATGCTGTCTACATCAATTTGAATGAGAAGTTCGACTCTCTCAGCACCCATTTGAAGAAGCTAGAAACTCAAGTTACACAAAATTCTAAAGCTATGAAGAGGCATGAAGCATTGGCTAAGGAAAGGAGTGAAACTGGACAAAGGCACCACGTCAGTGCCATTATAGATGATGACATTTGGCAGGTAGTGAAACTTGAGAAACTCCAGGAAGGAGATTTCAAAGTCGAGAGTTCAATGTCGTTTGGCAGTTCGCATTGGTGTCGCTCGACACCATCAGCTGAGTAGCAATCGACACCACTCAAAGCGTCTGTAGGATCTTGAGAAACTGCAAGCATCAATCAGTACTACTCTGATGACGATCGATACCGCCTTGCCCCAATCACGTATCCCACAAAATTGACAAGCATCGATTGACACCGGTTGTATATCGATCGATTCCCATCCCAGACGAAACTGACCGTTGACATTGATCGACAACCTAACTACGGTCAACGCCCTCCAGAGTATGATGCACCAGAGCCGGTTATCTACAAAGAAGCTGGCACTGGACATATTCCTATTGGGAAAAGGAAGAAGAATAAGATTCCTAAGCACCTAAGGAGGGAGGCAACTGAAAAGGAGATTGATGGTTTTACCAGAAGAGTCTAGAAAATCCCTAAAGATGTACCATTAGATGAGGCTTATTACACTTTTAACCTCTGGATATTTTTCAGAGAGAGAAGAGAAACAGAAGCGGACATCGAGCGAATCTTTCATCAGCTCAGAGCCTTGAAGAAAAAATATGCAAGGCTTAAAAAGAAAGGTGATCCTGGCAAGTTTGTAGTCCCATGCCCTGTCGCAGAACATGTTTATCAGAATGTTTTGTGTGATACATGATCTTAAGTGAGCACTATGCCTAAAGCAATGGAAGATCAACTTGGGCTAAAAATTGAACCTTCAAAGGACTCTTTCTCTTTTGTGGATTGTTCTAAGGTAATTCAACATGTTTAATCAGAGATCTTGAGGTACTAATCGGAAATTATTTGATCCATGTATTTTTTCACATGATGGACATAAAGATATGATGGAATACATCTCTACTGCTTGGGAGAGCTTTTATGGTTAATGTAGGTGATGTTTGTAACATGCAGACAAACAAGTTGTGTCTCACACTTGTTGATGGGAACGTTTTCTATGATCATGTCCAAGTCTAGAGAGAGCACACATCCCACATTGAGCTGGGTGATGACCTGTATTTGTGGCAGTTTGTCACTACAGTTATGAATATGATGATTACGACGACGATAAAGTATCGATCGACATAATGACAGCATCGATCGACACCACTTCGAGTTTAAAGCAACTTGGAGCCATGACACTCAAAGCCGCCACTCCTCCTAGAGCAACACCACCACGACATAACGAACCCACACCAGATGAGTAGGAGTTTACAGACCAGTGGGGAAACACGAAAGCACAAGATGGAAGGATTATTGATGTGTCCAAACAGGACATAGCTGACATCCTAACAATGGCTGATGAAATGTCCATTGTTTATTTGAGTCTACCATAGTATGATAGGGACGTCTCAAGATGAGCTGACCGATTCCAGCACAACTGGCAACCAAGGAGATGCTGGAAGAGATGATAGCTGGAGTATACACATCCCAGGAAGTAAATATGGATGACTTCAACAGGAGGCTGGATGAGATATACTATCCTTTAGACATCCAGATTAGTTTGGTACACAAGTGTATTGAAAATCTTGGAGAACGTCTGGACCAAGACAATGAAATTGTGGTGAGGTTAGAAAGACAGAAAACCAAAAGGGAGAAAGCCATAAGAAGTTTTGTAAGCACATGGTTCGAAATGTCTGAGGAAGATGTTGGGACTTGTTTTCCAACAAGTGCTCCAATTCATCCTCCCTAGTTTCAACAATCAAGAAAACGTCAAGCTATAAACTATAAACAAGCGCTGAATGGGAGGCAACCCATCATTAGGTATTTTATTTACGTTTTTATTTTTTTTGTTTACCTATTTTCAGTTTAATTTTGTTTTCAGATCCAAGGAACACGAGTTCTGTAACGAACATCGTCCGACACCATTTCATGTATTGGTTGACACCACTCGAACATGAGTACCGCTCGACACCTTTCCATTGTCGATTTATACCCATCAAATGACCAGTTATCCTATTTTCCTTGTTATATATTTACTTTTTATTTTAGTTTTTTCACCGATCTTAGGATGAATAACACTGGGGACAGTGTTGTTTAAGCCTGGGGGAGGTAGTTGCTGATATTTGTGTTTTATTTTGAGTTTTTATGTTGAGTTTTAAAAAGTTTTATTGAGTCAAGAAGGAGATGATGATAAGTTTTTCGATTTCTATTTTATCTAACCATCTTAGATTTGCTGACTGCAGAATGTGGTAGATAGAAATACCGCAGTAGATCACCTACCAATAACACTCACACCTACTAAGAATTCCTCAGGAAACCAAACTTACTTCTAACCTTAATCAACTACATCAGCTTGTTTTGAGGCTTGGTATACACTGGATCGGATTCTTCCTACAAGTCTGGTAGGTAAAATTCTGTTATTTTTGGTCCCCCAATCTATCTCTCTTCGGCATCTAAATAAGAAAAGATTGAAAGGATTTCATGAGATGCAGAGGGGTATGTACATTACCGATGATCCCACTATTATAATTCAAAGGGATGATCACACACTATTGGAAGCGAGGGGTAAGTAAATTACCGATGGTATCACTATTCGCCTACACTTTGTCAAAAAGGAAAAGAAAAAAATCGAAAATTAATATGAGAGAAGATCGACTGCATCAGCATCATTTATCATTTGATTTGAGATCAAAAAGATTCAGAGAAAAAAAACAAGAAAAGGAAAGGATTGAAAAGACTGCATGTTAGTCTAGATATTTGTTTGAGTAAGAGTCCATGTGTCATGTGATCGATAAACCCACAATGCAGCCTATACATTTACTTGCAGAAATGGGGTCAATAGAGGGGTATGTCAGGTGGTATGTCAGGTGTTATTAGTGGAGTTATGCAGTGTATGGTATGGCTGCTAAACTAGTGTGTAGTACATTGAATCTCTTCTGAGGTCAGTAATGATTCACTACCAATTATATTTTGCGGTACTATAGACCAAGTTTGCCGTTGCGGGTTGGTGTTGTAGAGTCGCCTTCTTTCGTACAGATAAGTTTATCTGCAGCGTGGCCACTATTGCTATGTGGTATACGACAGAATATCCATTCAGGATATGATGTAAAAGTTTGAGAGGATCCTTGGATTCCAACCACACCTATTAGACCAGCGAAGCCAAGTATCCCGGTAGCATATACCCGAATGACAGCAAGCGATTTCATCAACCAGGAATCAAACGAATGAGATGTGGCAATGCTTGAGAATATTTTGGTACCAGAAGATATCCCTTTCATTAGGAGTCTGGCCCTAAGCCGATCCTTGCATAGTGATTTTTACTTCTGGAGTGATACTAAAAGTGGTATATACACTATCAAATTACGATATTTGGTTGCGAGACATATACCCAAGGAGGACCAAGATATTGTTTTTACAGAACCAACATCACGAAACTTCAAGCCTTTGCTTGGAAATTAAATGCTCAACAAAAATATATCATCTTATTTGGCAATTAATCACAAGTCACATACACTCAAGAGCTGATGACGAATCTGTAACTCGTGCGATTTTTGAGTACTCCCAGCACTTCAAGCGTGGGCTCTATCATCTACACCCTCTCATCCGAATATTTTCCATGTTGCCAGCATATACACAAATATGGATTATCTTTGGCGGAAGAATAGTATTGAGGACCCATAGATCCTTATCCATGGATAATTTGGTATCTTTAGAAAATGAGGAATGATAAACTCTTTGGAGGAATTGATAGAGATCAACTTGAATTGATAAGATTTGCAGAAGGAGAATGTCAAGAATGGTTTACAGCAAATTCTTCAAATACATAATTACAGCCTTAGATATCGACGCCTCAGGTCTTAAGCCTAGAGAGTATATGTCTAGTAGATGGTTCTTGGACCTCTACTTAAATCTTCAGTGGATGCGGGTGGATGATGATATATGGCGATGGAAGGACACAACTTCTCAGTACAAGAAAACGAAGAAGATGGGAATCACCACTTCATACAGAGTTGGAGGCTCTTCAATGGGCAATGGACAGTATGCTACATCACTCGACATGTCAACAATTTAAAACGGATTGTAAAGATCTAATAGAAATGATAGAGGATCCTCAAGAATAGCCGAACTTTTTTACGGAGTTGAAGGAGTTAAGAGAACTGAAGAGCATATTCCAAGATTTCAAGATAAGCTACATCCCTTGGGGACAAAATGGAACTCCGGACCACTTAACTAGGACTGATCAGTCATTTCATAGGAACCTTTGTTATGTTGGTTATTCTATTACGGTCTGATAAACCAGGCCACCTCAAATCTAAGTAATATCTTTTTGTAGTAAAAAAGCTTATATATGTAGTATAATTTTCGGTCTCTAGTGCTAAATTGTGTATTTCCTGTAAGTTTATGTGTGATAGATTTGTAGTGTATTAGATAGATATCAATCTGTTTAAATATGTTAGTAAATGATTTTTACTAATTAGGTGTTAGAAAGAGCGTGTTACTAGCTAAAAATTACAATTAACACAAACGGTAATCAAATTTTATGATTTCCTGATTTTGTATGTAATGAAATGACACATCAAATCTATAGATTCTTAAACGCACTCGATTTCGCTCTCGACTTCTCACCATACACACTCATGACTTACAAGTCCCCTCTATTACAAACTAAATATATCTAAGCTATACACCATCACACTAATTCATTTGTGCCATTTATACACGGTGTTCTTAGATTAGGATTGTATTCTTAGATAAGCTGTACAAGAGCTCTTCACAAATACCTTTTAGCCGCATAGCTTTATTTGTTACTTTTCTGAGAGCCAATCATGCTGACGTTGAGTCAATCATCTAATACGCTAATCTTTGACTGTGCTTTCGTAGGGAATATCTATCGTGACTTCAGATTTTAAATCTTGAGATGTGATAATATATGTGAACCAACTAAGGTTTGAAGCTGAACTAGCTTAGTCTATCATAGCAAAAATTTGAAGTGGTATTGGGTTCAAAGATTTCTTTTCAGATATAGTCATGATAATTTCCATACCTAGATTATTTGTTGCTAGACTTAAATCTTTTTTTTTTAACGCTGGATAATTATGCTATTACAAACTATGAGAAATATTACAGACGATTCTATAGCCGACAATTCTACCTGCCTTATTATGATTCACGTCTAACTGCATCACCTGAGCTGCCCTATCGGATCCACGTTTGAAGGTACTACTTGCGCCATGCTGCAGATATCTTTTAAGCCTTTTCTCCATTAATTCGCATAATTCCGCCTTCTCCGGGAGTCGAAACCCAAACCTCCTGGTGCTAGACTTAAATCCTTATTCCGAATTCAGTGATTAAATATTCTCTGTCTATTTTGATCTCTTATACATATATCAACCAAAATCTCCTAAAATGAACATAACCTAATAACTAATATTTATAGTCTTCATTTCAAAATATAACTAGCTAATAACCCGTGCGCATTGGCGGAGTTAGTTTTTTTTATATTAATGTGTTCATTAAATGGTTTTAACATTTTGCATCACTACAATCTTTATCGATTGTAAAATGATGGGTACAAATGTTGATCTCTTAAATATTTCATTGTTGTTGAAAAGTTAACGTATTACATCTCATTTTAATTATTGTTAAGACTTCATATGCACAAAAAAATTAAGTTTTGCGGCTGACACAAATCACCAAAACTAGATAGGCAACACCGATTGTAAAATGACGAAAGGGAGTTAGGTTTTTTGCTCTCGTTTGCTTACTATTGACTCTCCATAAGTGATTTTATTTTTTACCTCTATACAATTGTGATTTTATTCTCGTTTATGTTTATTGATATGAGTCTTGTTTCTTTTTTAACTTCTTCTATGAATTTAAAAAGATGGACATCTGTAAAAATTAGTTTCACTCCAGATACATATATAAGAATCAAATTTTTGAAAAACACCACCGGCAAAATCTGTTCATAGGTTAGTGTTCAAATCTGATATATCAAGATGTTACTGAATATAAGTACAGACTTGAAATATAAATGTATGTCTAGTATATATTCACCATTTCGGTCTAAAAATCATCTAATTTTAGAACAACAAAACAAATTACTTATTTATCTAACCTACGCTTTTGAGGTTTAGTTACTTAAGAGTATACCGATAATATATATATATATATATATATATAATACTTTATCATTCTATTATATGTAAACTATGTATAAATTAAGAACTGTTTGATTTATTAAATAATAAACCAAAAAACTTATGATAAATAGTTCAAAACTTTCATTCTTACAAATATAATAGCTAGAAAGGGTATTAGGGGAAACAAATATTAGACGGGCGATCAAATCTCTCATTCTTCGAACAAACTCAAAATAATGTAACTGGAATCTTGTCATGATATTTCATTAAATGTTTTTTAAGAATAAAAATCAAGATTAAAATATTTACTCTGAATTAAATAATATATATAGTTCTTCCGTTATTAAAATCACTTCGATTTGAAGAAGTGTATTTCTGGAATTGTCAGTATCAAATAACATATTAGAAACCATCTATTTAAAAAAATAATTTGTATACATAAAAGTATATACATTAGAGTAAGCACATAAATTAAAATCAATACCTTTTGCTTATTTACAATCATGTTTTTAGTAAATAAATCAAAACAATCATTTTATTCACTTCATATGCTGTATAATTAAACTGTAGTAATATTAACACAGATATATATAGTGTATTTTAATATTAATATTTATTATTGACACTTCTTATTCACATGATTTTACTAACATTTTTATAATTGTTGTTACAAAAATTTAAACCGTTTATCACAAAACTTTTAATGTGAGATTTATCAATACAGATTTCAAAATTAAAATATTAAGATCTCAATAGTTTTTCAATGCAAATTTAAAATTAACATATTTTTATATTTTTATATAGTATATAATTTAATTTAAATGATATAATATTATGGTTATCTATTAATGTAACTTTATATTCACACGATTTATGATCATTTTTATCTTGCTTGAAAAAAAAGGTTAAACCATTGATCACAAAATTTTCAATGTGAGACTTTTACCATTTTTAGTAATGTATAATCATTTTTTAAAATTTAAAATATAACATATAAGTAAAAAATCTAAATTATTTTATTATGTGCTTAATTAGAATGTTTAATTTCTTTTAATAATATAAAATTAAACAAGAAAAAAGAGAGGATACAAAAATTGTTATCAAATATGCATTATTCATAATCATTAATTGTCATATATAAGTTAATCATATTAGGTAATTCCATAGTTTTTATTTAAGAAAATAATTGAGAATATTATTTTGTACACTACTAATCAGTTTGATAGTTAGTTTAATAAAATGTACAATATATATTTATGTGGACCAATTTATTTTTCTAAAGATTCTAAGAATCATCCTATTGATGACATGTGACTATAAAATCATGTTGTAATGCTTCAGGATTAAGATATAGGAGATATTTTTGTTCAGATTCAGTAAGAATGTATTTTTGTTCAAAATATCATTTATTAATGTTAAAAATAATTTAGAAAATCATTAATACCGTGTAGAATGTTGATAGCATATTTTCTAACAATTAAAAAAAATTCATCTAATATCAAATATCTTATAGTTTAAAATAATAAACTACATGAAAGACCATCTATATATATTATTAAAAGAGAAGTACAAATATAAAATTATCCTAGAGTTTACTACTTATTTACAAGTCTCTGTCACTGAAATAATTAGTAAACCTAACATTAAATATTCTTTGTATTTTCCTTTTTTATTAAATCATTCCCTATATCTATTAAGAAAGATTTTCAATTATGTCAACGACACTATAAACGTTCATTTCTTGAAGTAATATTAAAATCTATAATAAATACGAAAATAGTACGAATGGATTTCTTGCTGATTCGCTTTGATCTGCTTGTATGTGTGAATTTATATTTGCTTTCATCTATAATAAGTCATGTTAGCCATATTTTTTTTTGGAAAAAATCTTTTAAAGTAGCATATCAAAAATTATATTTAATAGTTTTTATCTAACCCAAAGGTAATCGTCAGCCTGAATTGATCTCAAGTAATTCCTATGTTATTTATATACCTTAATTCACTATTTAAAAATATATGACTACAAATCACTATAAACAGAAAATACATTTGAATTAAATACACGTGAATTAAATACATAATGTTATTTGAAATTATAAAGTGATTTAGGAAATATTTCCAATAATCTAGCTAAGCAATAAATAAGTATCATAATCATTTAACCGAAACCATTATATTAGGCAACCGACTACATATACTGAATATATTAAAACAGAATATATTGCCTTGCAAATTAAGTTGGTGGAGATAATGTAAACAAAACTAGGGTTTCCTGCAAATATATATACATTCACAAGCTAGGTTTTCTATACCGACTCCTCTATCACGATACTAATGTTTATAACCGAATATTCATTTTCTGATATTTTTAAATCTTGTCATATTTAATAAAATATTTGAAATATTATTACATTATGGAAACGACTTTGTTGTAAAAAAATATTATTCAAATATATCAGTGGGTCAATATTTGTCGAAGATTTACTATGTGTGAAATGTCAACTTTTTATAGCATAGAAACTATTTAATTGTAGTGTTTATAAATATTTGAAAATATGGTAAATGTTTAAATATTAACGAATAAACATTTCAAATAATATATATATATATATATATAATTAGAAACAAATATCCGCGCGGGCGCGCGGATCAAGGTATAGTAATTATTAAAACGGAAAATTTATCGTATCTATGATTATGCAATGAATTATGCATTAAACCAAGTAATTGACTGAAGAAGCTTATATCCAATTTCACTGTGGCCGTGATTACTTACTTACCCTTCAATATGAAGCCGATATGGAAAACATTTTGTCGAAGTCCTCGAAATTTCGAAATGAAAATTAATACCATAATCATCCAAATTCTTGAAGAAAATCTAAATATGGTGAGTTGTACGGGTAGTCGCATTTGACAATTGAAACACGGCCTTGTGTCATTGACACGTAATGTCACGTGCAGTGTGAAACACACGAAACATTTTTAATATACTCCTTCTGTTATTTTTTTTTGATCAAAAAAATACTCCTTCTGTTATTAAAATATACATATTATAGAGAAAATTTTTGTTTCAAAAAAATACATATTTTATATTTCAACGTAATTTTTGTCAACTGATAATGAAAAATTGTGAAGTTCAAGTACATTAATTACATTTCTTAAAATTTTACTGGTTTAGAAATATAGGAAATATCAAATTACAAAAAATTATGTATTTATAGCTAAGTTTTAATATGCTTTATTAAAAAGTGTAAAAATTCTAAAATATAGATCTTTTAGGAACAGAGAAAGTACTACTGTTATTATAGTATTCAAGAATGTGAATGGCATGCAGAAGGCAGTAATCATTCACCAATTATTGCAACATTTACCCAACCACTCTCTAAAGATTCTAAACTATTAAATGTTATCACATACTTTGCAAATAAATTATATTTGTACAAAATGGAATATAACAATATTCTTACCAATTTATACCACTGAAAAATATAAATCTAAGAAACTGAAATTTTAAAATGACTTCTTTTTTTGTTTAACATTTAAAAAATGTGTACAAAATTTGACTAAATTGGTGTAATAAGTAAGTTGCCAACGAATATTATTGTTTCAATAGTTTGGTTAGATTTAGCACGTATAAAAGTTTTTTTTTTAGAAAACACATGTGTTTTTTTTTTTTTTGAACGACTGAAAAAGTGGTTTAGAAAACACATGTATAAAAGTACAAAGTGGTTTAGAAAACACATGTATATATATATACATATTTGTTTTTCCTTTTTATTTTAAAAAAAAGTTTAAAGAAATATTTCTCATAGATGTTTCCTAGCCAGCTTATGTCACACTCTCTGCGTTTGAGGCAATGACTGAAACACTGTTTGATATTATTTACTGTCGTGCGAGCAGAAGAGCACGACGTCCACCGAATATTAAAAGTATATATTATTATTTATTAATCATCACGTTATCATTTCAACTTTGGAACTTCGTACACACTCTTTTATCCACGTGTCGTAACCTTAACGTTTGATTTGTTGGGTCTCTGCGACTCTTTCAGGCGTCAGATCTGATACTGCCAAATGTTGGAAGATGTTATACTGACAAAAAAGAAAGTTACCAGTAAAGTTGACGCTCCTTGTTTTCACTTCAAGAGAATCTCTTTCTGCCTTCCTTTTTCATTTTGTCTTGTTTTTTTTTTTGGTTAAATCATTTTGTCTTGTTTTTAAAATATAACATGTTAATTGCAATAACCTTATAAAGATAAGGAAGATTTTTGGGGTAAAAAATAGCTACATTTTTTCAAGAAATGTAGGATTCTCAATCGTTCACAATTTTTATTACTCGAGCCTAAATTTTTATTACTTGTACGAGACAAATCAAGTATCAAATATACCTAAAATAGTAAGTATATGGTTTCTATTAGCCCCTAGATACTAGTGAGATAAACACAATTAAAATCTTCAAATAGTGGTATATATTTTTTGGTGTAAATAAAATTAGCTATTGATATCACTCAAATCACTTTATAATTGATTTGTACTCTCTCAAATAAGATGTCGAGTTGCAGTACTTAAGGATCGAATTGACGGAGAGATAAGACACACAATAGATCTACTAGTTATGTAGTTAAGCTAGGCAAATAGGTTTAAATGTAAATAGCAGGGTTGTGAAAAAGTAATTATTCAGTTGATTAATAGGGGTTTTAAGACAGATATGGAAAGCGTTAAGACTTAGGGTTTCTATTCAGACAATCAGGATTATAGAGATATAGATACTAAGCATGTATTGGATATTCTAGAACTCAAACAATAAGAATAGTCGATCAACTTTCGTATTTTTAGACTATCTATCGCCAGATCTAGGACATCCGCTGTCACTTGTTGGTCCTAAGAAAGTGTCGATCGATTCCAACATCGGAGTGTCGATCGATACACATTTCAGCTCGTCGATCGATGCAACTACTAAGTTGTTGATCGACGTTCCTTCCAGGGAGCGTTACGCATGGGTTTGACGTGTTCACTAGGTTTAACTAAATCAGTTTAAGCTTGTTTCTAGGAATTTTAGCACAATCTAAACTAATTCAGACAGAGAACCAAGCTTTTGCTTGCGCCCTTATATCTATAGCAAAGGTCCTAGTTAGCTACTTTAGAACACATGCATTAAGAACATTTTAATTGATGGATATCCTAATACTTAGCAATTCTATATTTTGGGCTAATCCCTCATGAATATATGAACCCTAAATCTAACAAGGAGAACTACTCAGACATAGCTAAACAATTCATCACAAAGAAATATGAAAACTGCATAAATAGAATAGAGTAGGAAACCGGAGTTCCAATCGCAAATCTTTGAAGGAGTTCTTGGATCTTCTCTCCAAACCTAAGACTCTAAGTATTTTGTTGTATGAAAGTAAGAAAGCGTGTGTTGCCTAGAACAGTGGTAGAGCACATAAATATTAGGTTAAAACTCGCCAGGGGTAATCTGGTAATTCTTGTGGGACTTGGGCTTAAAGTCGGCTGGAACCAATCTAGCCTCTGTGATATCACTCAAATTACCCTAAGGAGTGAATTACTCTCTCAAATAAGAGGTTCAGATGCAGTACGTAGGGATCGAATCCACATAGACTCTAGGATTACACAATAGATTTATAGTCTTCGAAATAAAGCTAGATTAATAGGTTTTAAAGCAGTAAATGAATTGGTGAGCAAGGCAGTTGCTCGATTGGTTTGGTTTGAGGTTGTTAACAATTGGGGAATTAGCTAGATTCAGGTATATTCTCAGGTATGATAAATAAATAACTTAATTTGGATTTTTAGGGGTTTATTGATATTAACTGTTCTCGAACTCAAACTTAGGTATAATCAATTAGATTATCAAATATGGATCTCGGATTTCAACTCTCATATGTTAATCGCGAGAAAGTGTCGATCGATGATTCATAAAGAATATCGCTCGATACACCTTTCAAAATATCGATCGACAGAACTATCGTTGTGTCGATCGATGCTTCTTCCAGAAAGCTTTACGAATAGGTTTGATTAGTGTTCTCTAACTTACTAGACCAACTCTCGTGTGTATTTAGTCAGCTAGATCATACTAGTTATTTTCAGGTATTGAGTCAAGCGATGGCTTGTTATCAATTAATCCTAAGATCTAAGTTTAAAGGGTGATCAATCCTAAACTTAGCTTTAAGAACAACTAGATGAAGAACTATATTTTTTAACACCCTAACAACAGTTTAAGTCATTAATACATTTATCTACCTATTAAGAAACATAAATTTAACAGTAAGAACTACTCAGACATATTCATAAAGCACATGGTTATGATGGTATGAATAATACTTAAATAAAATGAATAACAAAAGTAAGCAATAGAGTAAATGAAAGCAAGGGAGTTCAAAATCTTCTCTGTTTTGTAGTTCAGATCTATCTCTCCAATCCTATGCTTTCTCTTCCTCCAACGGTGTGTTGCCTCTCTCCAAACTAGGTCTAAAAAGGTCTCTAGGCAAGTCTGCCTCTAAAATAATATAAAATCCTAATAATATAGCCTCACAAGCGGCCAGGGACTTAAAATATAATTATTGGAACTTTTGTGAAACTTGCAATCTTCTAATTTGTCATTAACTCTCGGGTGGCTTCGCCGTCGATCGATTATACAAGCCCTTCATCGATCGATTGTTCTTGGTAATCGTCGGTCGACATTATGATAAATAATCGACTCTCTCTGTTTCCAGCAAAACTCTCAAAAAGTCTCCAAATTGCTCCAAATACATCATTTTCCTCAAGCAAGTACATGAAACATGTATTTACTCTAAATAGACTCTATATCGTAGTAAATATGCCTTAAAACACCTATATACCATGACTAATAATGGGTAAAATCCATGGTCTATCACTTTGCGCGCTTCGCCGTTGATCGACAACACAGAGTGTGTGTCGATCGATTATCATCCTCGATTATCGATCGCTAGGCTGGTCGATGGACAGCTACGGGTCTTTATCAATTTATCTTCAAAATGCACCAAAATCACCACTTTCCTCCAAATCACTCCAAACCCTGCAGATGGTGCTGAGAGCTGAGAGAGGGACTCTATAGCGGATGCCTCGGATGAAAAAGGTCAAGATACCCTCGCTCGCTCTCCTTGCCCTCTCGTGGGCGTAGTAGACCTGCACCGTGGCCATGAAATGACGGACCAGCTCCGGGTAGAGAACCTGTGGGTTAGTGGCCATGTGCCCCATACCCAGCTTGTTACAGGCACAGAAACCGTAACAACTGCCACAACTGCCTCAATAGAGTTACCCGCGACCAAGGGTCATTCAAATAAGTGCATCTTAACAACCATAAGGAATTTTGGCATGAAACAAATTTTCATAGAAGGTCAGCTCAACCATTCATCACTGGAGCTTGGAATTACAAGAAAATCTTCACGGAGGAAGAAGTTATGAATTTTATAAGTTGGAGGTTTCCCAGCCCGTTCAGTTACGAGTATCAGCCTTTAGAAGAGTATTTCAACCCAACCATGAAGAGGCCTTCTCCATATTCAAGCATGGGCTTCAAGAGTAGTGTCTTAGCTTTCCAGGAAGCCCGAAATCAGAAGAATTGGTCAAGGGAAAACCAAGATGCAATCAATTTCCTAAACCCGGCCAAACCGACATCAATTTGGGAAAGTTTCCAACCAACTCGATTTGGTCTAACCCAAGCCTATCCATGGAAACCAGGAGATACTCTAGACCATGCAGAAGACACCCAAGACGTCCATAGAATGCACCAGCACCCAGATGCACCAGCACCCAGAGGATCAGGCGGATTCTCCTTACCATCTACTTTCCATATCCGGCCACACCATATGCATTCAAGGAAAGTTGTCTCCACTTAATGAGCAAGGACCAACGGCTCTATTCCTTTGAACCAGAAGAAACCAAGATCCTTAAGAGTTTAATCATCAGCCAGAGACTCCTATTTCGTGGATACTTCTCCAAGATATCAAGATACAAGATCAGTCTACTCCAAAGGCAACAAATCAGCCTAACGGCTAGTTCTCATGGAGCCATCAAAGCCATTGACTCCAAGCATTTTATTTCGATTTATTTTCTTTCCTTAGTTCATTTTCAGACTGTTAGAGAGTCCTTGGTCGAGCCTATAAAGCTCTAGTCTTTGTTTCATTGTAAAGCACCCTTGATCATTTTTAAAGTAATAAGAAATCATTTTCTTTTAAACAAAGTTGTGTATTCTTTGTTGTTATTTCTCTAGTTCTTTGTGTGTGATTCACTAAGTCCTAAAGAAGCCACGTCCAGGGAGCCTTGTGTGATTCAAGACCATCTGTTCGTCCATTGATTGAGAGAGTCAATCTATATCCATCTATCCATTCCATCCATCGATCCAGCTTGGAAGAGATTCATATCAAGCAAGCCGGATTCCATCCTCGGTCCATTCTCCATCCACTGATCCTTGTTGAGAGAGACAAACGTCCAGCAACAAAGATCCCATCATCCATCTTTCTATCCTTCTTATTTGAATTGTTTTCATTTTTGCATATCATTTAGTTTTGAATCTTAAAAGAAAATCCATAAGAATCATATTTGCTTCAGTTTATCATTTCTTATATAGTTTATTTTCTGTTCTTCATATAGAAATCATAAAACTCATAAAAAGGTTCATCCTTGTTTCAGGTATAAACTGGCCGTCCCATTCCTCCATCGCAGCCGTCTAGCCGATCTTCTGTCTGTCCGTCCGTCCGATCTGTCCAAGCCGAACCAAAACCAAACCTCAGTCAAGCCATCCGTGTAGTCTGAATCCCAGCCTGCAACACAGCTCCACGAACATGTCCTAGAGTTCCGATCTGATGCCCAACAGTCTATTCACGTCCGGGTCGATGAATCCCGTCGGCTCGATGGAAACCTTCATCCACTCATTGTAGAATATGTTGTAATAGTCGTCCCACGTGTTCGTGATCGCACGGTTTCTGCATTCCGAGCTCTTGGCTATAGTTTGAGGGTTAGCGAAGCGGTCAAATAGTGGGATGGGGACGTCCTCGCGCTCTCTTGGCCAAGGGTGTTGGTCGCGGACCGGTGGTGGGGGTAGAGTTGTGCTGGTGCTGCCGGTGTCAAATCTCCTCTTCTTTCTCCTTTCATACATCTGCAAGAAAAGTTCACAAACAAATATACGAAATCAGCGAAGTTCGATGGTGAAGTTGTCCATATCGATCGACAGATTTGTCTCGATATCGATCGATATTTCAGTAATAAAATCGATCGATGTAAATGGGATCATCGATCGATATCTCCATCGTGAGACCATGCAAAAACCCATTCGATGCAATCTGATTTTCATAGCAAATATAATTAGTTGAATCAATCCATAATCCCTATTCTTTTTTTCTTTATGACCCTGGTATCCGGAGCCTCGAGAGGATCTGACTAGCACCAATGACCGTCCACCGGAGCTTAGCCGGGGAGCCCGCCGAGGCATCCAGGAGGGCTGGTGATCACCCCATGTAAATCCCACCAGTGGCCACACGTTAGCAGGCTTCTCCGTATTAGGCCTGAAGGTCCCTCAAGATAATTACCTCCCAGCGGCACTCGAACCCATGACTTCCCAAGTTGAGTTTAACCACTGGACCACTAACATGTGGTTATAACTTATAAGCCATATTCTATCATTCCATCAACACAAATCGATCGATATAAGCCCTAAAACCCTTGTTCTAATTCATCTTTTATCTCAACCCTAACAAGAACGAAAATCTAGAAAATTTCCTGTTCATACCATGTTGATTCATGGGCTTAGTGATCTAAACAGATAGAGAGTTGAAAATCGAGTGGATTGGGCGTGAGAATCGTCCGATTTGGCCAAGAAACGAGAGAGAAAAGGGGTGGAGATTTTTTCGAAGGGTTTTCGGGTTTATTTGAGTATCGACTTAAATGAGCCCGTGGTTATTCATTTCCCGTCGATCGATGAAGAGGTGTCTTCGTCGATCGACAGCCGTTATGTTTTTCGATAATTAGTTTTTTTTTTACTAAATCCTAAATATCCTAAAACTAGAAATGGGTTTCCTCCCATTCAGCGCTTAATTTAAGTCTTTAGCTCGACTCGAGGTTCGATTTGTCTAATTATCAGGAAGAAGGCCTAAGTTTAAAGGCCTGCTAATTGGTGGATTAGACCAATAATGTTTTACTCGTTGACCGTTCACTGTGAATTCGTCTCCTTTATCGTTTATAAGTGTAATGGCGCCACAAGATTTGATATCCACAACAGTGAAAAGACCTGACCAACGAGATCAGAGTTTTCCGGGAAACAGCGTAAGTCGGGAGTTATATAGTAGAACTTGATCATTTGGTTCAAAGTTCCCGCAAATGATCTTTTTATCGTGATATGCTTTCGTCTTCTCTTTATATATCTTTGAACTCTCATAGGCTAAGTGTCTTATTTCATCCAGCTCGTTGAGCTGCATGAGTCTCCTTTCGGCAGCTGGTTTAATGTCGAAATTTAATAATTTTATATCCCATGCTGCCTTATGTTCTAGCTCAACTGGTAAATGACAGGATTTTCCATAGAGTAGGTGAAATGGGGTAGTTCCTAATGGAGTTATGAATGCAGTCCGGTAGGCCCAGAGTGCATTGTCCAGTTTCCTAGACCAATCTCTCCTAGAGGTTCCTACAGTCTTTTCTAAGATTTCTTTGATCTACCGATTTGAGATTTCTACTTTTTCGCTTGTCTGTGGATGGTAGGGTGTAGCAACTCTATGGTGCACCCCGTTCTTCTGGAGTAATCTGTCAAAAATTTTGTTGATGAAATGGGATCCACCGTCACTTATGACTACTCGGGGAATTCCAAATCTCTGGAAGATAATGCTTTTGAAAAGCTTGATAACTACAGACGCGTCATTTGTTGGGGAAGCTACCGCTTCGACCCATTTTGATACATAATCAACAGCGACTAGGATATATTTGTACCCGTACGAAGAAGGGAAAGGACCCATGAAGTCTATTCCCAACAATAAAATACTTCTACTTGTAGAATAGACTTATGTTTCATCTCATGTCTTTTGCTGATTTTTCCTCTTCGTTGGCATATGTCGCATTGTGCTATGAATGCATGAGCATCACCAAACATGGTTGGCCACCAGAATCCTGCCTGAAGAATTTTTGATACCATTTAGGTTGCCAAATGTCCAGCGTAGTCGGATCCATGGCATTGGAATAAAATATCAGGGATTTCAGTTTCGGCGATGCAGCGTCTATATATCCCGCCAGAGCAATGTTTGTAGAGATATGGTTCATCCCAATGATATCTCCTAACTTCTCTTAAAAAATTCTTCCCTGTATAACCTGTTAACTCTTCGGGCTCTACGTCAGCAGCCAGATAGTTTACTATATCAGCGTACCAAGGTCTATCCCTTAAACTTTTTCCGACTGCATGCACTTCCCGACTCAGACTTCCGTCTACGGGGGGATCATGTCCAGGATGCAACTTGTTGCATGCGGCGCTGATTTTTATATCGAAAGTGATGGTTATGGGAGAAGTTTCTTGGTTTGATCATCGGGAGTGTCGATCGACATAGCATCGTCGGCGTCGATTGATGGCTCCTCGGATGTGAGACATATTTTTCCCACGAATGAATCTGTTTGGTAAACGTTTTCTGTTGGTAAGAAATCGTCGATAGGAACGTCATCCTCTATTTGTATCCGGGAAAGGTGATCTGCGACTCCGTTTTCGACTCCTCTTTTGTCTTTAATCTCGATGTCAAATTCCTGGAGTAGCAGGATCCATCGCAATAGTCGTAGTTTCGCGTCTTTCTTCTGCATTAAATATTTTACTGCAGCGTGGTCGGTGTGGACAATCACTCGCGAACGGACTACGTATTGGCAGAATTTTCCGAATGCATAGACTACAGCAAGTAGTTCTTTTTTTGTTGTTGCGTAATTCCTTTGTGCCTCATCGAGTGTTCGACTGGCATAGTAGACAACATGTAGCTTCTTGTCTTTCTTTTGCCCTAGAACTGCTCCAACAGCGAAATCGCTTGCATCGCACATAATTTTGATAGGAAGATTTCAGTCAGGTGCTTGTACGATTGGGGCAGTTATTAAAGCTTTCTTTATTTCTTCAAAAGCTTTTACGCATTCTGGTGTGAAGTCAAATTTAACTTCTTTACAGAGGAGGGTTGTTAGTGGTCTAGCGACTTTGCTGAAATCTTGTATAAACCTCCTATAAAATCCGGCATGCCCGAGAAAACCTCTCACGTCTTTTACATTTTTGGGTGCAGGCAAACCGGTCATTACCTCAATTTTTTCTCAATCCACTTCTATACCAGCAGAGGAAACTTTATGTCCTAGGACGATTCCATCGTTAACCATGAAGTGGAATTTTTCCCAATTTAGAACGAGGTTTTTTTCTTCACATCTTGCCAAAACATTACATAGGTTATCGAAACAGTTTTTGAAACTGGATCCATATACCGAGAAATCGTCCATAAAGACTTCCATGAAATCTTCTAGTTTTATTGATGCATGTTATATATTAGTGCTGCATGTTTTAGGTAACATTTTAATGATGCACGTTTTTAAAAATCTCCATTATTAAAATTATGCACGTAAGGATAACTCATGAGTTTTTTTGGTTGATTAAATGACATTATGTCCAAATTTATTTAAGGATATTTCATTAAGGTAACTGAAAAAGACAAACAATAAAATAGGAAGTTTAAATTCATTTAAGGATATTTCATTAATGTAACTGAAAAGACAAGTAATAAATTAGGTTGTTTTATTCGTTTTAGGATATTTCATAAATGCAACCGAAAAAAACAAAAAAAGAAGAATTTAATTAATAAAATAAGAATATTTTTAAATGGGTACTTCTTTTTTAATAATATAGATGTTGACTTTCTACATCTAGTTTGAGTAACATTACATAACGTTTTAATAGATTATTTATCTGTCAATTTTTTTTTTAAATAAGTTCTAACAAGGAACATCGGTAAATAATAAAAGAAATGAATTTGAGGTAAGATTTCATTTTTAAATATATGTGTGTTTTACGTAATTCCCCTTGACAATGTTTATTAATTCAATGAATATAGAGCCCACCATAACGTCGAAATAGAATCAAATATAAAATATGCCTCCCACCGACAGTGTATTCGTCGGGTTAGGAGACGTGTCTTTGCAACCCCCCCACAAAAAAAAAGCAAGTACTGCAAATATGTAGATACAACCAGAATAAAGAAAAAAAGAAAAATCCA
>NC_027755.1:9214436-9265403 GCF_000695525.1 Brassica oleracea var. oleracea
TTTAAATTCATTTAAGCATATTTCATTAATGTAACTGAAAAGACAATCAATAAATTAGGCAGTTTTATTCGTTTTAGGATATTCATAAATGCAACTGAAGAAGACAAGCAAAAAAAAAATGGGAGTTTAATTAATGAAGTAAGAACATTTTCAAATGGATACTTCTCTTTTAATAATTTAGATTTCAAATGGGTACTTCTTTTTTAATAATATAGATTTAAGCATATTTCATTAATGTAACTAAAAAGACAAATAATAAATTAGACAGTTTTATTTCTTTTAGAATATTTCATAAATGCAACTGAAAAAGACAAGAAAAAAAGGAGTTTAATTAATGAAGTAAGAACATTTTCAAATGGGTACTTCTCTTTTAATAATATAGATTATAAAATTAAATAATTTTGGCAACAACAGTTTACTAAAAGCTAGTTAGGCCAAAAAGATAAGTAGATTACCTTTTAGTAAGTTACTTTAGCTAAAATTGTTTATTTCAAAAATTATTCAATCCTAAAAACATAATAAATAAAATGTTAACTTGCATTCCACTATTTGAATTATAAGATCTATATATGTAGCAATAAATATATTTCAGTGTTACAGCAAAAATAAACATTAAACATTCCAAAATCCTTTGATAAAAAAAAAAAGATAATGAGACTGCATTTTGGGAAAAACTTTTTTTTCTTTGACAACAAAAATCTTCTTTTTTTTATAGCAAAAACACTCCTTCTTTTTAGGCCTTCCAAAATACTAATACCTGTCACATATTTACAATCCTTTTTCTTTTCTAAAACTCGTACTACACGGTAGAAGAATCGAAATTGCACTCAGTAGCGTTCAAACAAATGATAATTAAGAATCTAACTAAAAAAATAAAAAGCCTCCAACATTCCTACAATATATACTCTATTACCCTTCATTAGTTATCTATTTCTTTATTTGATTTATTTTTTTCCGGTAAATATTTTTCTTAACTATTACTACTTTTTCCATCTCCATAGATATATCATCATCTTTACCATCGTATCATCACCATGGCCACCTCCATAGTTTTTCTCTATATCCACGATCACAATTTAATCATGACCATTGGTTGCTTCGTAACCACAGTCACCGCTCTGGTAACCGCCACCACTGCTGTAACCACCACCGCCACAAGATATTTTACCGTTGCTTAACCACTACATTTCTCCTCTGTAACAACCACACCTCTTTCGTAATCACCATCAACTCCTTCAGGACCACATCCATTCTTAGACCATTTGATATAGTGACTGTAAAATCGAGTTCTATCCTTTTTCTATCCTATCTGTTAATTTAACACTTACATAATATAGTATTTTTAGACCATTTGATAATTTAATCAATATGTACTATACTATTTAGTCTACTCTATTCCACTTATGTTCTCATTAGCATAATCTTGTATGATGGAAGAGTATGTTCACATGCATAACTTATAATTTTTCTCATGTTGTTTAATATTCTTTTGGTTACATATAGTTATTAGAATCAACCTAAGATGTCCACAAATAAACAAAATCTATTTTCCAATATATCATTATATTTAAACTAATATGTACTACACCATTTGATATGTTCTATTATATTTTTGTTGTAAGTATTTCAGATTTACTTTTATTTAAATAATATAACTATATGTTATATTTTATATTTGGATTAGAGTTTATTGATTAGGATTTAGGGTTTAGTATTTGAGGGTGGGTGGGGTTAGAGGTAGGGTTTATGATTATACTATTTATGGAGTTTTTATACAATTTATCTATTAATTCACTATAAGTTATAAACTATTTTTTATATGATGTTCAAGTTTATCACTTTACGTATGTAATGGAATGGACCAACTATTTTGTACTATCTGTAAGAAGTCACTTATCCTCCATCATTGTTTCTTTGCTTGTTCCTCCGTTTTTTTTTGTTTAAGAAATTGAGTTTCTATATGTGGTGATTAATTGAGTGTCGTCATGTTATATATTGCTTGATTTGATTTTTAAAAGTGTAGCTTTTATCTTGTCAATATGTTTTAAATCATTGATGACATCAATTTCTCTTTATTTTGTTACCTGTAAATTACAAACAAAAAATGTAATACCGGATAAAACTTGCGAAAAATTTTATACACTTAATTATGTAAAAATCAATGCTATATTTTTTCATTTCTAATGCAAATTTGGTTAGTTGGCAAATTCTACCGTAGAAAAATGGAGTAACTATGAAATTAAATGTAAACTAATTTACAAAAATAAAAATAATAAATGTAAACTCAAATCTTTTAACCAATAAAATGTAAAATAGAAAGAAAGAAATTGTGGTACTTCCCGTGTTAATTGAGTAGCTCCAGAAGCTTTTGCATGTGGAGAAGCTGCAGTTTGAGACCATCTCCAATGGTTTACTCTATTGTTTCCTCTAAAATAAAGTGATTCTATAATAGAGTTGGATGTTGATCCAATGGTACTCTATTTTAGAGTGAAAAATAGAGTGATGAACAAACAAAAAACAAATTACTCTATTATAGAATGAAAAACAGAATATCATTGAAGCATTTTTACTCTAAACTGTATTACAAAGTAAAAAATAGAGTCGGTTGGAGATGTCCTAAGTCTATCAAAGCTAATTCAGCTGTCGATGCAAAATAGGATGCATGAATGTATAGGTAGATATATATATATTTTTTTTTTTTTGGTAAGCTGGTAGATATATATGAGAACAATAATATAAAAAAATTGTCACGAGTAACTCAATAACGCAAGTCAGTTTTGTAATATTTGACTAGAGAGATTTGTTTAGTTAATGTCATAATATTTACACAATTTCCTTAGAATTCAGATCAACCAAAAAAAAAACTAAAAAGAATAATGCAGAAAGTGGAGAAGACATATAATAACAAAAATTGCTGTTCTTTTAGAGGACAACGGATAATAAGGCGAAATTCTCGCGGGAAGCAACGCCTCATTTCTATCCCTTTTCCGTAATTAATAAAACAAACAAAAGAGATACGTACAAACACAAAAACTCATATACACATACACCTTCTCTTATAAATATAACGTAATTAATAAAACAAACAAAAGAGATCCTTTTTTTTGAACAAAAAAATGGTTTTACTAAAATTAAATGTCTGATGGGCTAAGTCGATTACAACCCGAGAGATACTCGACAGTAAGCTGATCGGCAGTAAGCTGATAAGCCAACATAACTAAAACATAATGAAAGAAAGAAGTGGCTAAGGAGAGAAGAAACTCGTAGAAAATCTTCACTTGTATTCCTAAAACACGCGTTCGAAAGAACACAAAAAGTCAAAATTGACGTTGAATAACTCAACCAATGGATTTTGAGAACAGTTAAAAATCATTTTTGAAGATGCATAGATCTCCCGACGTTGCACTGAGGTGCGGAGAGGATGCCAGAGAGGACTACACAGAGTCGTCGACGGTACAATCTCTAAAAGATAGTAGTTGATAGAGTTGGGAGATGCTGAGTTTAGAAAAGTAGAGGTGTCAGGTGACAATTTTGACTGAGGAAATGGCTCCTTTTCCACCAAAACGCTTCGAAAAATGGATTTTGGCGACAGAGCTGATGATGTAATCGGGTCAAGACCTTGGACTTCGAAATTACCGTGTTGAGACCAGTTAGTTGTTACCGTTGGAGATCTAAGCAAAATGTCATCAAACTCGGTAATGTTGAGAGTGTGTGAGCTAAAGGCACATGGCTGTGGAGGAACGAACCGACGTATGCCAAAATAGGCTGCGTGAACCTGATAGACCAATGATATACATCTCCCAATAGCTAGATTACGGGCCAGGCCCATAAAGTTCAAAGCACGATGGCTGGCTGCAACAAAGTTATATAGAGGATGGCGCGTTGTGGCAGATCTGAACTCAAGTTTCTTGCTATGCCGTGGAGGTGATGTAACCCTATCAGAAACAAACAAATGAATTGAGGGTTTGGCTTATGAGTCTGTTATTAAATTACATGGGCTTGAAAATTTACTTAAAATTTGCTTATGATCATGCTTCAGTCCAAAGAAGAAATGCCCAATAAGAAAATACAAGACATGATCGAATAATATATCAATCTGGCGGTAATTCAGAGACCGTCAACCATGCAAAAGGACACGACCAACCAAGGAGTTACGCAAGCACAATTTCCAAAATTTGGTCAAAAGTCTTGGTCTTTGGTAAAGTCAATATTCATGGTCAAGTTTTCATGGTTTTAAAAGCTTTATAGTTCTAAGATTGACTACAATATTTATTTTTATCCAAAGCCTATTATATAAAGGCTTAACTTTGTATTCTTTTAACCATTCAACCTTTTTAATAAAATCTTTTTTAAATTTGTTGAATCTTTTTTTCTTCGGAACATCGTAATGCTAAGAGTTAATTCTCCGTAAGCAATTCGCCTCTGATCATTGTTTGTGAGAACCCCTCTGATGATTATTGGCACTTCTACACAAGGGATTGATCCATCCGCAAACCATTCTCTGAAGTCCATCTCATCCATCTTTGACTACAATCCATTATCCATTCCACCTTCCTTTGGTCGAATTTTCGATCAAAGCCTATCCTTCACCAATGCTCAAGTGCAATCCTCGGGAGAGTTTCTATTAGGAGGAGAAGACTAGGTTTTAGGAGACATGCCATAGGGGGAGTGGCGTTGTGAAGAGAGTGTTATGTAGACGAAAGAGGATGCGACGGTGCGGGTGAGAGGCTTCGGATCTTGGCTCCAAACTGATGCATACACGATGATTACACGATGCGGCAGAGGATAAGCCATGACAGAGAGCCGAGCAAAACCGGTGCGCTCACCCACGAACTGGGCAGATCTGGCACATCTACTCTCACTAACCACGAAGAGAGGCGCACCGTAAGAAGAAGCAGTGTCGTTTGAGGGTTTGATAATCAGAGTTCTTGACATGCTCATAGACCTGCAGCTTTTCTAGAAAACATCGTGGCTCCCAGAACCGGTGCAAGAGGTCACCAGGCGTCCGAGAAGCAGTGATGGCGAGAGGAGATGAAGCCTGATCAGATTGTTTCGATATCCTCAAAGAAGAGCCACGTTCCAGTGAGAATCGAAGAGGAAGACTTGAAGGTTACAAAGTAAGAAACAAAGCACGAGCAGAAGATGACGAGAAGCAAAAGAAAAGATGAACAGAGGCGACGCCGGCGAGTTTTTAAAGAGTTTTTGAAGGTACTAGCTCCAATGCGAACAACATTGTGTTTATCAAAGAGTTTTTATAGGTACTTCATATTCTATTTATTTATAAAACATCATTTACTTATGCATTGATTTTTTTCTCATTTATTCATTTTATTATTTTCTAGGTGCGGTAAGCGTGTTTTTTTATTTGACAGCAAATGGTTATTATATTACTCAAACTTGAGGTGGTATGAGTATCCACACCGAAATAGAACAACCAAATTAACAAAGCTCTCAATGAAACGAACGTGCATTCCTAGCTAAAGAATCAACTACTCCGTTTTGTGCTCTTGGGATGTGAGAGATTTTAAACTCCAGAAAGCATAACTGAAGAGTCTGAATCGCGTCCAATTTTGTTGCGAAACTTGGCCAATCTTTTGGTTTCTTTATCATTGCAATCAGGTCTTGCAATATGTCCTAAAGCTCTGATATGTCGAATGTTGGAGCATACTTTCCATAGTCCATCTCAGTTCCTCCAATTATGTGTGCAAATCCTTCTTAAGTTTTGCGTCCCTATAAATTGGATCTTTTCCAAGTCATCCATCTAAACTCATACGCACCCACTGAATTGAGACGTAGAGGCCTACGAACCATCCACCAAACAAATATTATCCAAGCTTAAGACTTATGGTTTCTCAATTGTATGTTCATGTGGAGATGAGGATATTGTATCATTTGCATTGAACCAACCTTGACATTCACCTTCTGCATATCTGACAAGCTCCAAAGGATCTCTATCTATCCCCCTAAAGAGTTTGTCATTCTGAGCTTTCCAAATATACCATATTATCCAAGGATAAGGATCCCTATCCAATTCTGTCTCCACAATGCTGTTCTTCCTCCAAAATAGATAATCCATGTGGGCATAAATGCTCGGAAGTGAGGAAAAGTCACGACTGGACAGACTTTCTGATAGTCCATGCCTGTAACGCTGTTGGACTTTCAAAAATAGCATGAGTGGCAGTTTCTCTTGGTTCTCCACATCTTGGACAATAGTTATCACATCGCATATGACGATGTGTCAAATTCCTTATAACCGCCACATGTCGTGTTATCAGTTTCCAAATAAGAGATATCTTCTTGGTGCCGTTATTTTCCAGGAAAGGAATGAAGTTTAGTTATACTGGGTTCCACACCTCTATTTCTTCATATTTTTTTATGAATATTTCGTGTCACCCAATATCCAGATTTAACCGTATATTGTCCGTTCTTTGTATAGTTGCAGCAAAATGTATCCCAACGGTTAGTCGGGCTTATGGCCAAACTTCGGATCAGAGGTATATCTTCAGGGGAAACATAATTTTCCAGTAATCCAGCATCCCACTCCTTTGATACACCGTTATGAGATCGCTGACTGTCATTTTTGGGTGCAAGACTGGGGCAATAGGCCGAGCCGGCCTTGAAGGTGTTGATGGAATCCATGGGTCCTCCCACACATTAACTCCATATCTTGAGTCGACTTTGTGTCCAATCCCCAAAAGCAATAAATTTCGTGCTGCTGCAATACTATTCCACACATATGATGGATTATTCACTAAACATATTCGCAAATGCGAACTCAGTCTATAGTATTTTCTCCTTAGGATGCGAGCTACTAACCAGTTTGGATATTGAACCAACCGCCATAGTTGTTTTGCAAGAAAGCCAGGTTGAACTCATGGATCATACGGAAACCAATCTCCTCTCCTCTCTTGGTAAGCATAAATGTTCTCATTTTGCCCAGTGAATTCCTCTCTTTGGTAGGTTTGAACTCCAACAGAATTGTGTAATGACACTTGCGAGATTTTCACATATTTCCAAAGGGAGCAAGAAACTGAACATGACATAAGTTGGAAGAACTAACAAAATATATTTGATTAGGACTTCATTTCCTCCTTTTGATAGCCATCTTCATGTCCATCCATTCACTCTGTTCAAAAGTTTTTTCTTGAGGATTGCAAATAGCTTACACTTGGATCCGCCAATATCTTCTGGAATTCCTAAGAAGGAACCCATTCCCCATTCATTCTGGATTCCAAGTGTATCCATAATTTGTTGTCTAACATTTTCGGCTATTCTCTTACAAAAGAGTAAAGAGGATTTGTCAAAATTAATACACTGGTCTGATGCTTGTCCATATTTCCTGACTACTTTCATAATATTTTCACATTCACGGAACTCCTCTTTACAGAATAAAAGACTATCATCAGCAGGACATTCTCAACGTGGTGTATAGCACGAAAAACCAACTCAAATTACCCTAGAGCCAACTTTACTTTCTCAAATAAGAGGTTCAGTTGTAGTACTTAAGGATCAAATCCACATGGAGAGTGGGTAAACAATAAATCAGATTAAATGTAAGATCAAGCTAGGTAAGAATAAATTAAAGCTGTAAATGATTAATAAAACAGTAAATAAGATAGATGTGGTTTGTAAACAGATAAGACAAAAGCTAGACTTTCAGGTTTAGATAATCCAATTATGATATGAATGCTAAGAACATGTGATAATCAATCCTAGAACTCGAATGAAAATATAAGATTTCCAGCTCTCACTGTGAGACTACATGTTTGATTGATACACCTATAGGATGTAGATCGATACGTTCCAAATAAGCCGACATTAAACCAGCGTATCATTGCGCTTAATAACTTAGCTCAACATAATTATATTCAGGTATGAACCTCCTCTCATAGTTGTCAATCCTAAGATCAAGATTCGAGTTAGCTACTTTAGAATGCATGCAATAAGATCTAACTCTGTGACGGATTTCAATTAATCACCTAAGCAGTTCTAAATCAATAATTCATCATGACCTTATTAAACCATAAGTCTCACAAGAATTCTACTCAGACATAATCAATCAAGACATAAAGATAAAAAAAACAAATAATGAATTGCATAATTAGATTAGAGATTAGAGATAAAGTATGTCAAACTGTATTAATACCTAGAATGTTTGTTACTCCACCAGAAACAAGATTTTCATTTAGGATGCGGCGTAGGCAATTTCCACTTGATGTTGCTTTCCATTTAATAAAGCATGGAATAACCAATCAATCACTAAAAGTGTCGAGTTTCCATCAACTTTCATCTTGTTTTCGAAGATCTTCTTGCAGTTTTGCAGTCTAAAAGCTTGCTATAGGGTAGAAAATTCGATAAGATCCAACTATTAATTATTCCTTATAAAGAAGCATCTTAGACTTAATAATCTCATAAAAATTTGATCATCACTTTTAATATTTTAACGATGGAACTAACATATGTTTTTGAGAATATAGCTGCAATGTATATGATTGTCACTCCCCCCCAATTAAGTTTCTTCATTGTTTCCTAACTTATTCATTTTCTATGCTAAGATATAAAATTACAAATAGAGTTCTCCATGTTTATATGTATTTCTTTAAGGATCTTTGATGATTTTTAAACAATAACTTATATTTTTCTCTACCAATTGTAGTTTGTGATTTCTGGATTGTTGTTATTTATAATTGCTATCTGAAAATACCAACAACTCATTATAGAGGATTAAGGTTTATAATGGTCAACATCAACAGTTACAGTTGTTACTCAAAAGTTACAACTGTTAACACTAGTGGTTCATCACCAATGATTACAATGTACAATCACAAACAATTGCAGTTGTTCATTTAGACAATAACAATATTTCATTCAAATGATTGTAAAGATTAACTGAAATCTATAACATATCATAATATCTTACTCTTTTTGACATTAAAAGGTCATTCCATTATTCAAACTTGAGGTTGTCTAGCTAACCAGATTGGAATAGAACAACCAAACAAAATAAAAATCCAATGAAAAACCCTTGCAGTCCTAACTAAGGAATCATCAATATTGTTTTGTTCTCTGGAAATGTATGAAATACTAAAGCTGTGGACGTTGTAGCGCATCTATTTCCTTTAGCTCTGTTGTAAAGTTTGGCTATGCTTTAGACTCTCTAACCATGGCAATCAAATCCTTGCAGTCTGTTCTGAAATTTTGACATGTAGAATGCTGAAGCATGTTCTCCATTGTCCAAGCAAGTGTTTCGAGCTCCGAGTGGAAAGAGTACTCTCTTCTTATCTGATTTCTTGTGCCCATTAGTTGAATTTGTCATGACGTATCTTTCCAAACCCATACACATCTACTAAACTGTGATGTAGAAATCTAAGCACCATCAACTAAACATATGTCCTGCAAGCATATGGATTGGGAAACAATACTTTTTCGCTGCTGACTTTCGGTAGATACTTCATTCGCATCAAACCAAACGTGGCATTTCCCTTCTGCGTGTCTGATTAATGCTGACTGACCTCGTCAATCATTCTAAATAATTTATAATTTTGAGCTTTACAAAGATATCAAATTATCGAGGGATATATAGATTTCTTTCTAGTGTCGGATATTCAATATTGGTTTTCCTTCAGAAGAGGTAATTTATATTTGTGAAAATATTAGACACTGGAAAGTATCTGGGTATAGAAGTAGTAGCTGATAAGACATGTTTGTAAAGCTAGAAACACTCGAAAATATCATGATTAACAGTCTCATCTAGTTTCTCACACCTAAGATAAATCTTTATTGAATCGATGTTTCGATGATGTTATATAAATTTCCTAATTGACACATTTTAACGAAAAGCCTCTCAAAATAACAGAGAAAAACGATGACGAGAGTGGGCGAGTTATAGTCTTTTTTATATATCTTATGTATTAAAACAGAAGTCACAACTTTGATTCATGTGTGATTTTTTAAAAAATGGACCTAATGGACATATTCTTAGAAAATCATGTTACATTTAATATCTAATCTTATCATTTAAATTTTGGGTCTACAAGAAATTTTTATTGGGCTATCAATAATTGGATTTAAACAATAGATGATCCACTGGATTTATAAATAGTATAAATTAAATAGATATAATTTAATGTTGTGATACTATTCCTCTATATGTTAAATATTTAAATATTTGTCGATGTTAACTTTTAAAATTATAAAGATTTTTTTTTAAATAACAAAAATCATATTATCTAACAATGATTAATCTTTACTACCTTAAACCAATGAAAACAAATTTTAAACTCTATAGTTTATTTTAAAAATTAAACAAAAACTAAATGTTTAATTATTTACTCGATAATATAAATCTATGAAGCGAAAAGTTTAATTTTTAAAAAACTTTCTAAATTTGTGAAATGTTACAATATCTTTGAATATGACACTAAAACAATATTTTACTAATATTTATATATATATATTTACGATTTTAATAATGAAATAATAATCCGAAAATATATATATAGAAGAAGATACAAATACATCTGAACGTTTGAAACAATCTATTATAATATATACCAATTTAGAATTGAAAACAAAATATTTATATAAAAATAAATGAAAACAAAAGTCCGCGCGGCTCGAGATCTAGTATATAGTTCATTCATAAGCCTTCAGAGCACTGGGCCTGAAAATTACCCAACGCTAGTCTAACAATGTCCAAGCGAGGGTTGCGGGTGAGAGCTCAAGCCACAAATTTTTTGTCAAGACTAAAACGACTTCCACAACAATGTTTTGCAGCTAATTAAAGGAAGACCCAACGACATCAATAGTCTCAAGTGAAACATCATCGTTAATAATAAATAAGTAGGATCTTTCACGACAGAACAGTCAACTATAACCCCCGACCAAGACAGACCCAGAAACCAAAGGTCACTAAACATAGATAAAGATCCATTATATTATTTTCTTTTAACAACATTTTTTCTGAACACCAAAAAGATTCATTATATATAAAAGTTAAAAGGAGAACCACTAAGGCAGGGTAGATATAAAGCAGCTTCCTTTTGATATTCGTCATCATCGTATCATCATCCAACTTAACTTTACAACCCACCTCCACCTTCATTGTCTCTCATGCTTCCAGGAATCACCTTCAATTTGTACCGAAGTCACAAAAAAATACCATCTCTCGTTTTGTTAACTTTCTCATTTCACTTTTACTATAACGAAAGCTTTACTCCTGCTAAACTTGCCTGGTTTTCAAGAGCTGTTAAGGTTGATCTAAGCAGATCATCTCCTACAACCCCCCGAAGTTTCCTAATAAACTCTGCTCGCGTCATCCTTTTTTTCCTGAAACAAAAAAAAATAATCTTAAAAGTTCATCTCTGAATCATGCAAGTCTCAAAACTTATATAGCAAACTCTCAAATCAGTTTCTACCCTCAATTGTTGGTAATCAGCATTGATGAAAGGCTTGTCTTTCTCTGCAACCTTATGTGAGATTGCTGCAAACAGAGTAGGAAAAGGCATCCATGGAGATTTGGGTTTTGTCATGCTCGAACGGACACTGTTTGCACTCCTTGGACCTCCTCCTTCAGGCCTCTATTTTTTAAAAACAACCAAAGTATAGTTGTTCAATCCCTTTGATACGATCATACAGCTTGAACCATTGGTGTTCAGCATTGGTGGGATCAGACAGCTTGAACCTAACAACATATTCGGGAATACATGAGTGTTCATATTCATGTTCCAGACAATATAATTCTTCGGATTCTCGACATCATCAACTCCATTGTCATATTCTTCTCCACCAGAGAAAAACTGTGCTTTATCACCACGAAGAAGCTCCATGTTTCCCATTATTACACGGCATAAAACCATGTACCGTACTCCATTTTCGTCAATATCACAGTACCTAGCACTGAAACAAGAGATTTTGAGCTCCTAAACAATAGAAACGAATAAATTAATATAATGCAGAATCGATGCTACACCTGAAGTAAGGGCAGTCTGCAGCAGTTAGATGTATTCTAACACCGTAGATGGACTTTCTAATAAATGCTCCTCCAAGCCCCTGCATCATAACCGAAGATAGAACTTCCCTCTTTGCAGGAAGCCATGCGTATCTAACGTTTGCATCCCCTCGATGTTTCTTAGTGATCTCAACCTGCTTTTGGAAAAGCCCTAGACGAGCTTCAGCAATCTCACTGGAGAAACGCCCCACATCCAGCACGGCTATATGCCCTAGAGATGATGTACCTATAGCAAACATTTTCTTTACGGCATCTTTATCAAGTCCTTCAGCTCCGGCATGCTTGATATTAGAGACAGCTATAGCATCCGTCACATTCCAGTTCAAAACAGCCGCTTCAATCTTGCGACTGCAGCTATCCTCTGTTGGAACATCACCCATCCTGTCACCAGATTCATCACTGCACTCCTCCAGATTCAACCTAGGTGACTCCCCACCATTAACATCAATCTCAAGGTGCAACTTGATCTGATTTGGAGCATACTGTGTCGAATTCTCCACGCAGTTAAGATTGCAGCAATCGTTTCTCTCAGCCCTCTCGTAAATTTCAGGGAAAAAACATTTGCCTCCAATTTCAATCCATGCAAGTGGAGTTTTTGCCCCTGTTTCCAAATCTAGCCTATGCATATGCAAGAAATCCAAAAGAAAATGATGACCGTACAACTCAAACTCAATTGCTGCCCTCTTCTCATCTAACCCATTTCGGATGGCACAGATAATATGATGAGGCAGATCACTCCACTCGCCCTCCTCGTAGATCATAACACGCTTTGCAATCCCAGTCTTCTTAAAATAAGAATAGTATCTGACCAGCGACTTCCCAGAGCGAGTCACATAAGCAATAACCTTGTGTTCACCTTCCAACTTCCTTCTTTTGTCAGGAACTTGGGTCTGCGGGTTTGGTGGGAGCTCATCTTGCAGCTTTCCGCAAGATACTCCAGTAACATATGCAGCACGCTTCCTCTTTTTTCTGAAACCATCATCGCACCTACTATCCAACACCTTGAGGATCCTGGGTTCCATTTCTATATATTAAGAGCATCTCCAACCCCAATCCACAGGGAAATGGGGTGATGAACAAACAAAAAACCAATTACACTTTTTTGTTCGTTCATCACTCCATTTCCCACTCCATTTTGCAGTAAATTATGGAGTGGGGTTGGAGATGCTCTAACAATGCTAAACCTATAACCTTGAAAGGACAAGTCAACTGTAACTCTAACTCCTTGTTAGTACTAAAGATAGCGGCCTTGCCGCAGCATTATCAGACACTGCAGAAAAGAAATGGAAAATATTAAATATAGTCGAAGAAAAACTCAGTCACATGTTACACAGAAATGAATAAAAAGAAGAGATATAAGAAAAGAAAGGTGACAACACTGGTATGAGCTTGAAACTCACCCAACGGTAACAGTTGACGCCTCACGGATAGATACAAGTGTGTTCATCTTCTTTGCAATAGAAATAAACAATCAGAGAAGAAACGACACCGTCTTAGTATATTTCCTACTGCCGTTGGCAAGGAATTTTCTGCAATACAAAACCAAACAAAAATCAATCTATCAACACCGTTAACAGTAATATTTTTTTTTATTTAGAATAAGCCAATTAAATCTTTTTTTTTTCTTTTGAATCAGAAACAAGGCAATTGCAGTTTCATCGAATCTATTTCGTTGATAATAAAACACAGATCGTGGACAAAGCTCACATCAATTCAACCCAGACGACTCAAATCGATTCGGAATCAAACGAATCTAAGCCGATCTACCAGAAACAAATCATTGAATAACGAAATTAACCTGATGAAATTCTTTAGATCGATCGCTGAGGCAAGGGCACGGACTGGGATAAGATGATATGTGGTTTTATAGAGAAGAAAACCCTAAGCCTGCGATGAGGAAGAAGAAACTCTTTCGACTCATTTATATAACTATCTTCGGCGAAGCTTTTTAAGTCGGCGGTTCCTGAGATTTCTTCTTCTCCTAACTAAAATTTTGCTTGGACGAAAAGCAATTTAGTTGGGTTTTGTTAAGTTGACACGGCATTCACTTTCTATAAGTGAAAGTCGAGATCTGATTGTGTGGTGATATATTGATGAGTCGGTCAATGCACGGAGATATCAATAGATATGGCGAATAAATAACTGGAATAATATCATTAGATTAAAAGTTTAATACCATAGGAGAATTAAATTATTTAACTGTAATATAAGGGGAAAGATTATTAAAATGAAAATGATAATATGTGTTTATACGGAGATGGATCCGACCGTTGATGAGATTGTTGTGATGCTACGGGTGAGGGGCCACTGGAATGGAGGATAACTGTGGGAGTATATATTGATATTTTATTGCATATAGATTTACATACTATTCATTGTGAGATGATCAATAGAGTTTTACCCCTAGCAAATAGTTTTGTGTAGCTATTGGGAGATATTTTAGAAGATTGTTGGCTTCGAATACTATCAGCGGATTAAGCGGTGCGAAACAAGCGGATTGGATACTGCTCTACGGTTTAACTGTGGTTTGTATAAGAAATATACATACTGCAGAACAATTGCGGTTCATCAAAAATAAGCGGTCTAGAGCAAAGTATGAATGGTGACATGTATATGAATATTTTAAATGCGGGATATATATATATTTTACAAACTAATATCAGTGGTACTAATATAATTTTTTAAAAAATATTTTTTTTTTGTTTAAATATTGTATATATCTAAACTATGAAATTTATTTATAGCCAGTACTTTATTTAATAATTATAATTTGCCTTTAAAGAAAATTAGATAAATAATTTAAAATTGCGTTAGTTGTCTGGAAGTTTTGATTAAATTATAATTCCATTGATAAATGTAAATATCTAATAATTAATTTTACCAACTAGATAATACACATTAAACTTTAATTGATGTTTAATGTATATAAAATATTAGTTAATTGTCGTAGTTGTATTCTTTTCCGAGCTCGGTCGCTACGTAGCGATTAATTATTAGATATTGATGGTTAGAGATGGTTTTGATGGCAAAGTGGAAGATTTTCCTTCAATTTCGATCACGTTGCCGCGATTTTCCGTGGGGGAACACACAATCTTCCATGATGAAGCAGTTATTTGGAGATGGGGGAATATTTAGGGTTTAAATACCCCTTTCGAAGATTTTTGACTTCACATCTTCTCTCCATTTTCCTTTCACAAATTCTGTTTTTCTACTGTAATTTTGCTAATTGGGTTTTCAAAATGACTGACGGTATCAGACGCGCTATGCAAGACATTGATTTGGGGGTGAATGATGAGCCGTTCGTTCTGCCGCAGGCTATGGTGCAACAAGCGGCGGCCGAGAATCGCTTCATCCTTGTGGGGCGTCCTGCCATGCCGAGAAGACAGAACCTTCGTGCTATCATCACTGCGATGCCCAGGACTTGGGGTTCGGAGGGTATCGTTCGTGGGCGAACAACTGAAGGAAGAAGATTCAAATTTGTGTTTCCTTCTGAGGAAGCCATGGAGACAGTGCTCCGACGTGGTCCTTGGGCGTATGCTGGTTCTTCAAAGATGGACTCCGCTAATGGATATGGATCTACTCAACTACATCCCTTTTTGGATTCAGATCAGAGGCATTCCGCTTCATTACACACGATACTGGTGTGTAATTGTGAACATTGCTTGTGCAATGGGTCAGCAATACATACAGATGGAGTATAACGAAGAGAATGGCGGGCGCTTGGAGTTCATCAGGATTTGTCTCAACTGGAACATCAATCACCCTTTGAAGTTCCAGCGTAATTTCCAGTTTACTCCTGGAGTGAATACTCTTCTCCGTTTCCAGTATGAGCGTTTGAGAGGTTTCTGTGAATCTTAAGGTCTGATCACACACGATACTGGTGCCTGTGTCATCAATAATGGAGGCCCTGAACCTGGTGATGATAATGATGATAGCGGAGATGACAATGACGAGGTCGAGATAGTACCCAATCAGGGGATTCACATTGAAGAAATTGGTGAAGAAGAAGCGGCTGCAGAACTAGAACAGGAAGCTGATCCTATCCAGGAGGAGTATGAGAGAAATGTGGCTGCGTGGGAGGCAGAAAATGATGATGAAGAGCTCTGGGATGGTCATGGAATGCACACTATGTATTCCTCAGACGTTGACAGAGATCTTGTATCTCCTTCGGTGTTTAGGAGGAATGCCCCCAATGGCGGTGAAGCGGGTTTGAAACGAAAGGCTTGGCTCGAGTCTACAAATGGGAATGCTGTGATGTTTGACAAAGGTGAAACCAGCGGAGCAAATAATGCTAAACGACTGAGACAAGCAGTAGTGGAGACTTCTGGTGAGGCTATAGAGGAGATGAAGGGCACTGATGAAGTATCTGACTTGGTGAGAGGCGCGGTGGGCCCAGAACCACCACTGCCACCATGAGGACAGCCTGCTGGAACTGTCGAGGTCTAGGCAATGACTCGACAGTTCGACGCCTAAAGGAGATAAATTGGAAATATCTCCTGGACATAATATGCATGTCCGAAACAAAGCAGCATGATGATCACATAAGAGATGTTGGAGCTCAGTTAGATTGCTTATCTTATTTTTCAGTACCTCCTATTGGTTTAAGTGGAGGATTAGTTATCTATTGGAAATCGCATGTACAGTTGCAAGTTATGTTTCAGTCTGCTAATTTAATTGATTGTAAAGTTCAAATCAATGGAATCTTTTGTGTATGGTAATCCTAATGCTAGTCTTAGACATCATACATGGGAGAAGCTTGAACGATTAGCTGTCAACAGAAGAAATGAGGGTTGGATGGCTTTAGGAGACTTCAATGAGATATTGGGAAATCATGAGAAGTCGGGTGGGAGGATTCGCTCAGAAGTTTCTTTTACAGAATTTCGTGCAATGATGAGAAATTGTGCATTTACAGACCTCCCTACTGTAGGAAACTGGTTCTCTTGGGCAGGAAAACGAGGTAACGAGGTGGTTCAGTGTTGTCTGGATATGGTTATGGCAAACCCCAGTTGGTGCTCTGAATTTCCAGCTTCAGAAACAGTGTTTTTAGAGTTGGGAGAATCTGACCATCGTCCTTTGGTTACTTATCTTTTGGCTGAGAGAGAAAAACCAAGGAAGCAATTTTGCTATGATAGTAGATGCTTTAAAAAGGATGGTTTTCAAGCTACGGTATATAGAGGATGGAAGGGAGCTGGCCAGTCAAGTTTCATACACCTACCTCTTACACAACGAATCAGTAGATGTCGTCAACATATATCTATTTGGAAGCGTAGTAACAGAACAAATGCGGAGGAAAGAATTCAAATACTGCGTGGAAAGCTGGATATTGTTTTGGTCTCTAATACTATAACGCAGGAGGAAATAAACTATAAAGCATACCTTGAAGAAGAGATCTTTTGGAAACAGAGAAGTCGGGTGATGTGGTTAAGAGTAGGAGACAAGAATACTAAGTATTTTCATAGTGTCTCTAGAGACGAACACGCTGTACTCTCTCAGCCATTCAAGATGATAATGGAGTCATACATCGTGTTCATAAGAATATTGCCATGGTGGCAACAAATTACTTCAACAATTTATATGCTTCTCAAAATACTGTCAGCGACTGTCCCTCAAGTGTTTCAAGATTTTGAAAACAGAGTAAGCAATGTGATGAATGAAGACCTTATCAAAGATATTTCAGAGGAGAAGGTGCGATCAGCTCTCTTTGATATAGGTCCCCACAAAGCTCCTGGGCCAGATGGTTTTTCTGCAATATTTTACCATCAACATTGAGATATGGTGAAGGATGACATTATGAAAGAGATAAGGCAGTTCTTCAATGATGATGGCTTCGAACCTGGATTGAATCATACAAACCTTTGTCTTATTCCCAAGGTGTACCCGCCATCTGGTATGTCTGAATTCAGACCCATTGCTTTATGCAATGTTATTTATAAAATTATATCCAAAATCCTCATCAATCGACTGAAGGAACATCTTAGTGGAATAATTACTGAAAACCAGACAGCATTTATCCCTGGAAGAATGATATCCGATAACATTATAGTCGCACATGAGGTTTTCCATAGTTTAAAAGCTCGGAAACGTCAAGCTACTTCATATATGGCAGTCAAAACCGACATCACAAAGGCTTATGATCGTCTCGAATGGAGTTTCTTGGAGGAAACAATGCGGAGGATGGGTTTTCATACAAGATGGGTTAAATGAATCATGTCTTGTGTGACTTCGGTGAAATTCTCAGTGTTGATAAATGGAACTCCAGAATGACAGATAATACCGCAGAGAGGTTTGAGACAGGGAGACCCGCTATCGTCGTATTTATTTATACTTTGTGCTGAAGTATTATCTCACCTCATGATCAGAGCTATGAATGATCGGTCCCTTCTTGGTGTTAAGATTGCTCTAGGTGCGCCAGCGGTGAACCTGAGTATGTATGAAGCTGTTCGCTGATGATTCCTTATTTTTCTCGCTCGCAAATCCTAAAGCAGGGAGGAAACTAAAACAGATTTTGAGTATGTATGAAGCTGTATCAGGTCAGTCAGTAAATTTGGGAAAATCTTCAATCACCTTTGGCAACAAGGTTTCAGAAGATGTCAAAAGAAGAATGCAGAACTTACTGGGAATTCATAATGAGGGAGGACATGGAAAATATCTAGGCTTGCCAGAGCAGTTCGGACGGAAGAAGAGTGATATGTTTAGATATATTATAGATAAAGTAAAGGCTGCAACCCAAGGTTGGAACAAGAAATTTCGATCGCATGGAGGCAAAGAATTTTACTTAAAGCTGTAGCGTTGGCGATGCCAATTTACTCTATGAATGTCTTTCGGTTACCAAAGAATATTTGTGAGGAGATTAACAGTTTACTAGCTAAATTCTGGTGGAGTTCGGGGGAGAAAAAGGGTATGCATTGGTACAGTTGGGATCGTTTGTGTATACCAAAGAAGGAAGGTGGATTAGGATTTCGAGATCTGGAGAAGTTTAATCAGGCTCTCTTAAGCAAGCAAGTTTGGAGGATTTTACAACAACCAAACAGCCTAGTGGCTCGATTATTAAAAACTAGATACTATCCTGAAGGACATATTCAGTCGGCAGTGGTAAAAATGAAAGCTTCCTATGCCTGGAAATCTCTACTCTTTGGTAGAGACCTTTTGAAGCAAGGAATGCGTTTCATCATTGGAAATGGCTCAACAGTAAATATGTGGTCGGATCCATGGCTACCTACACACCCACCTAGAGCTCCACGGGCAAACAATGGAATGGAGGAGATTGAGAGTGTTGAAAGCTATATTCAAACTGATGGTATGGGTTGGAATATGGATAAGCTTATAGAAATAGTAATTCCAGAAGATATTGAGATAATAATGAAGTTGAAGATTAGCTCTAAGGCCGAATTAGACTTGTTGGGGTGGCATTATACAGATGATGGAATCTACTCGGTCAAATCAGGGTATTGGCTTAATACGCATCTCCCTGATAACAATCCCATTCAACAAACGTGGGGTGATCCACTGCTGAAACAGAAAATATGGAAGTGTAGCTCCCCTCCGAAGATTAAACATTTTTTGTGGAAATCACTATCAAGATCACTGGCAGTGGATAGCAATCTGAGAAGACGACATATAACTACGTATGATCAATGTATGAGATGCTGTTCAGCACCTGAAACAGAGCAACATCTTTTATTTGATTGTCCTTATGCCCAAAAGATATGGCGGGCATCAGGAATTGGACTGTCTATACTCTCGGATCCTAATGCCACTTTGGAGGCAAAATTAGAGGTTCGTATTCAGACTAATATGTACCCATCTTTGGTACATATAAAAGATCTTCCTATTAGTATTTTGTGGAGGATTTGGAAAAGCAGAAATGCGCTAGTCTTTCAACAAAAGGATATCCAATGGTGGATAGTTCTAAAACAAGCCCGATCCGATGCTCACGAATGGTCTAATTACAATCAGACGCAATCAGATTCAAATAACAGCTGGTCTTCGACACTTGGATCTGAGCAAACTGTATGGAGAAAACCAGCTGAAGGATGGTTAAAATGCAATGTTGATGGTTCGTTCGTAAATTCAGGAGTACCGGCACGAGGAGGATGGGTAGTAAGAGATTCAAATGGAATGTTTGTTACTGCAGGTCATGCAGAAGGGATGATAGTTTATTCAGCATTGGAAGCGGAATTTCAAGCTCTACTAATGGCTATACAATTCTGTTGGTGTCAAGGTTATACAAGAGTGATCTTTGAAGGAGATAATAAGAAGATGATAGATATACTCAAGTCAAAAGCTTTGCAGTTTGGTTTATACAACTGGGTACGTGAAATAAGATGGTGGATTAATAAGCTTGGAGAAGTAATTTTGATGTGGACTCGAAGACAAAATAATATGGTGGCTGATGAGCTAGCAAAAGCAAACTTACCGGAAAATGTTTATTTTCAATCTTACCATTATATTCCAAGATTTGTAACACATCACTTACATAAAGACTACGTATCTTCGAATTTGTCTTAATAATAAGATGGAAGTTATAAAAAAAAATAAACAATAAAAAATTACAATAGCATAGTCTCCTAACCACACCAAATTAATAGTTTTTCAATTCTAGGTGCGGTCAAAAGCTAAAATATCTCTAATTGTATATAATTATTTTATATTTAATAATAATTTAAATAAATATTTTTTACTTTATTTATTGTTACAGTTATCTAACCATAGCTTTTATCTTTCTTTTTGTTTTCAACTGCAGTTATGTAGTATTATTGTCCCGCACTCTTTTTTCCTTTCAATTTATATTTATTTTATTTACAGAAATGATAGCAAAAAAACATCTTGAATGTTACCGATGTACGTTTCTTTTCTCCCACTGGTACCATTCATAACTTTTGAATAGCATAAAACTTCAAAAATATTTTGGGAAGGACTTGAATGGTAATTGTCTAAAATTTATTTTTTTTTAACAAAGGGCAATATGACAAGTCCATCTGACCAATAGTTTAACCACATGCAAATTAAATTGGTTGTTTAAATCATATAAAATCCAGTAAAAACGTATACCATACCAAATAAATCAGAAAAATTAACCAACAGTTTGTTCCAAAAAATTAACTCATCAAATAATTGGAGCTAAAATTGGATGTGTGGCAGTTCAGGCCAAAAGTCATTGTTTGATAGCTCAACTTCACAATCGAAATGATTCAGACTATCTCGCTGGTAGAACTGAATCAAACCTAAAGTCATTGTTTGATAGCCCAACTACAATTGCTTCCACACATTCTTGACCATTATTTTCTTCATTTGACTCTGTGTCACTAAGGTTACAACCAGCATTCTCATTGTTTCTGTTTTCACTCTCCTCATCCTAACTGTGAGCATTTTCATGCTTCATATACACTTAAATAAGCATATTCCATGGCGCAGCATTACACATGTTCTGAAATTTTGTGCTTCCATCACATAACACCTTTAGATCACTCATATTTTCGTATGGCTGCTTGTACCAAACTCGTTGTTTGTACATAACCACTATTTCAGCTGGACCAATACCACTAAATAGAGTTTGAGGTGCGGTTTGCAGACAATGAATTTTCCCTCCTACATAGCAAGTTGCTCATTCTTTTTGCTCAAACCTCCCTTCATAGTTTACAGTGAAAGTGGCGTTGTTGTCACCACTACAACATTACAAAACAAAATCAGTTTCAAACAAAAACACAAAAGAAACTCCATTGACACATTTTATCGAACACCTTATGTGCATTATATTTTTCACGACTCATTCCAATTAATATTGATTACTCTTGTTCCCAACACTCTAATAGTATTACTTTAACATTCTTAACATGAATTTTGCCAAGTCATCTACCGTGAACCCTAATTTATATGTTTCATACACATTCCTCTATTGGTGATTTAGAAAGGAGGGATACCTCATATCAGAGATCTCAAATCGATGTTGCTCTTGATGGTTACTCTGATTATGTCTTTTGCTTTCTATTTTCTCTGATTATATCTGCCGATTTGTCAGCAAATTATCTTATGTTCTTGCATGATCTTCATTGCCTCTTTCCAAAGAGAAACAATTTTTTTAAATTATGTTCGATTGGACAGAACAACGTCCTTTCAATTTTTTTTACAACAAAACAGTGTCTGTACATTCAAGGATTTATTTTTTTATTTTTTAATTAAAGCTAATAAAGTGATTATAAAGAAAAACCACATAATCAATTCAAGACGGACATGTCAGCTTTCATCATGTTTGACTAACGGAAATTAGGTTAATGTATAATAAGACTATTGTTTGCGTGTTCATGTATTGAATTTAAATTTTTGATTAGTTGATTTATGTTTTCTCCCATGTAAAGTGTTTATGTACTGATCGGGCCATTGGCCATAGTTGATGTAGAAATTGGTCGATTTCTCCCTTTTTGTGGTCTTGTTAATAACTGTCATTTTTTGGGAGGGGTTTACATCTGTTTTATAAAACAGATAGGCCCAAAAAAGTTTAAAGCAACCCATTTTATAACCTACATCGTATAGAGGAGTTGGGATTTTGGAGAGAATGATAAGTCTTCTAGACTCGTGAAGACGACTGAGGGAGTAAAAGGAAGAAGAAGAAGAAGAAGAAGAAGAAGAAGAAGAAAAAGAGAATTGGGTTTGTTTGTTTGTTTGATCTTTGAGAGCAATGGTGAAATCGACGAGTAAGATATGCTCTGGATCTATTATGTTCTCTTCAGTCCGCTTATTTAGCTACTCCGACTAATCTGAAGATTCGCCATTATTTGATTTTCCTGCGTTCCTTTTGTTTGCAAATCTTCGACGTGTACGTCGTTTTCGCCGTCTCCACTGCTCTGATCCAAGCACTCTAATTGGTTCGCTTCTATATCTGCAATTCTCGCATCTGTTTCTACATCTTATGGATCTATGTAATGTATCATGTTAATTAGATTTTATTTGGAATTGTTTTACCGTAATCTCCAACCTATAACTTCAAAGTGCAACGTAGTTTCATAGTATTTGATGTCCATATGGGCTTGTTCTGTCATGCAGTAGTCTTTCGTTTCAACATTAATGAAATGGTAAAACTTTACGTCTGTTTCTTCCACTCTGATTTGTCTTTGAGAAAATGAAACATCTCATGTTCTTTGTGTCTTGATTTATTTCACCAGCACAAAAGATTAATGGATAAGTGATTTGATTTCTCTGCTGCTCTGTTTTTGTGCAGCTTAAAATCCTTTTTGTTAGCTTACTAATAGGCTGATGGCCAAAAGATCACGCACGTAGCAAGAGGTTGTTAACCTCTAGAGATTTTCTTGAACATGTGTCATATATGGCTTTGGTGGGATCATTTTCGTTTAACTCATTCCTATTTGGAATTCTCTCTTGTATTGGGACGGCTTTTCTTGCTGGTAGGTTTAACGTTTCTTTACAACTTACGGTTACTTGTACCTTAGGAGAATGTATTAAAACTAACAGTCTTCTGTAGGTTCTGCTTATATTTTGCCTCTGGATTCAAGTGAACAAATAAAATAAGGAATTCAAGGTAATTATCTTCTGAACAAATTTAGATGACGGTTTTGTTTCTTTATGATGATCAAACCCCACTGTTTTTTCATCTCCCTCGTTTTCTCCATGTTTAGTTGATTAATTTATATATCCATCCACGTTCAAACATTTTCATTGAAACCTCAGTGACACAGTAGGTGTAATGAGAAGGTGCTCTTGTAATGTCGCTATGTTTCGGAATAAGTCAGTTGTTAGCTATGAGATAAGAGTTTGGAAGGGAGTTAGGTAGATACTGTTTACTTTAAGCATTCTGAATAATTTTGGGTTCAATTGGGTCTGTGGGAGAGTTACATATTCCCGTGAATAATTCATTTGTTATAAAGCTTGTGTACATGGATCACATTGAAGAAACATACACTGTTATTATCGCGTAATTTCTAAACATTGTCTTTGTAATGGATCTCCTTTTTCCACACATCCACAAACACAATCAATATTGTCATTATATCATTATTTGCAATGCATTTTTTGATATCAACCTCTTTCCTTTGAATACTCCACATGATTTGGCACCGGAACGAGCATTTGCAGATTTTGTTCTCAGCAATTTGGTCCTCCACTTGGTGATCATCAACTTCCTTGATAGGTTTCCATCTCCTATCTGAAATGTTGCTTTCATGTCATGCAAAAATGTCGTTTGAGATATTTATATTTCTGTCAAAGAATCAAATCTTTTTTTTTGTCTCTCAATAAAACTATTTTGACAAGTGTCAATATTTACAGTTTTCAAGTTGGTGTGAGTTTAGGAGGTCACTGAACAAACTCACATACGAAGAATCTAATAATCGAAGCTTATTTACTAGTGTATAAACATTAGGAGCCAGCATGAAACAATGTAGATATCATTACGTGTAGACACAAATGTGACTTGTTCAACTAAATGTCATCCCATTTTACAAAAAAGAAAAAAAAAACAAAAACAAAAACAAATATAACTAAGAGAAATAAGATATAACTAATTTAGTTTCCACAACTAATTAATGTACAATGGTCACCCATAGACGCTTTAAATGGTAAAAAAATCCAGATTTTTATTGACATGTGATTAGTCCTTGGGCATGGAAAGCATTTGGGATCACCAAGGTTATCAAAAAAAAATTAGTGCACAATGGATAGGTGATTTTGTTGTTGTGGGCTGTGACATGAATTATATTTAGAAAGTAGATATTGTTGTGTGTGCACACAAATGTGACTTGTGCAAACCAAAAAGGTACAAGTACGGACGCAACTAACAGGGGAAGGTATTTAAGATATGAGGTTTTTAATGTGGTCCTCTTGTCCCACTATATTCATATTTTACGGTTCCTATTTAGAAAAAAACAACGATTTACAAAGTTAATATCATTTAGAGGAAATAAGTTTTAATATAAATATTCTTTTATTTATGCCATATTTATTTCTCTAAGAATATAAACCGTTTTTATCAAACTAAATGTTACCTTTATATTATTAGATAGTGTTAAACTTTTATTTAGTACTATTTATACATTTTAAGTTTATTTATTTATTTCGAAAAATAGTAGTTTTTCAGTGTTCACTCTAAAAACTTTTCAGAAAAGTTATAGTTATATTTCTAATTTTTACATTCATTCCTTTTTATTTATATATATTATATATATATAATATTATTATACGGTCACATGACTTTTTAACAGAGACAATATATGAGTTTTAAATTTGGTGAAAATTTTGATCAAAAAAAAAGAATTGGTGAAAAAAAGATTTGAGTTGAAAATAAAAACGTGGAAAGAAATAAAGAAAGGGGAGTCCTCCTGGGATAAATAAACAAGTGAGGAAGCGATCTCCATCACACACACGCTCGCTCTCTGCTTCCTCCTCCAATCACCAAACACACGCTTTAATGACTCTCGCATTTTCCTCCTCCGCCGCAACCGTTGCCGTTGCTTCTGCAACCGTAACCTCCTCCGCTAGGATTCCGACCCTCCGCGGCTTCGTTTCCTTCAGATTAACCGCCAAGAAGCTTCCTCTCCGTTCGCATGGCGGCGGCGGTGTGAGAGCGATGTCTGAGCTCGTTCAAGATAAGGAATCCGTCGTCGCAGCTAGCACTTCTTTCAGTGATGCTGAAGAGACGACGCCGAGTGAGCTCAACCATTCCCGTACCTTCTTGGATGCGCGAACTGAACAAGGTTACTCTTCTTCTTCTTCTCCGAGGAAATGTAAATTCAATTCTTAGTCTCACTTAGGAGACAGACGGATTCAGAGTATACGAAACCTTATCTTATCGCCGATTACAATACCTTACAGAAGTAATCGTATTCTACTTTATTGAAATGGAGAGCTTCATCGAGTGACCTTGTTTACGTTTCTTGGAGGTGCCTTTATTAAGCTTGTGTTGTTCTCTTCCTTTCTATTTTTTTTTTTACAGATCTTATAGCTGGTATAAGGAAGGAAAAAGAAGCTGGAACGTTGCCTCCCAATGTTGCATCTGGGATGGAAGAGCTATATTGGAACTACAAAAATGCTGTATATCAAAATGCTCTTTTTTCATCACTCCTTAGTTAACAGAAAGGAATTGAACTTTTGCATTTCAATAACTTTGGCAGGTTTTGAGTAGCGGAGCTTCCGCGGCAGATGAGACTGTTATATCAAACATGTCTCTTGCTTTCGATCGCATGCTTCTTGGTGTTGAGGTAGTACTTCTTTTTTCCATTGCAAATACTTTTTCTAATCATCTGAATTTCTGGTGTGGATTTTTCAGCATCCTTATACTTTTAATCCATATCATAAAGCAATCAGAGAACCTTTTGACTACTTCCACTTTGTCCATACTTACATCCGTCCCCTCATTGATTTCAAGTAAGCTGCAATTAGAATTCTTTTTTTTATTTTTTTTTATTTCCAATTTGTTTGATTGGTCTCAGCTTTTATTCTTGCCATCAAGTGTTCATCTACTAACAGCTTCTAGTTTTTATGCAGAAATTCTTACGTTGGAAATGCTTCTATTTTCTCTGAGCTGGAAGACAAGATTCGGCAGGTCCTCTTCCCTCTCTCTTATGCTCGAGTTAACGCATTTTGCTTCTGTCAATAGTTAAATTCTTTTTCATTTGGGAATTTGATTGTTTAACTGGTTGGTTTCAGGGACACAATATCGTGTTAATATCAAATCATCAAAGTGAAGCTGATCCAGCTGTCATTTCACTCTTACTTGAAGCACAATGTCCATACATAGGAGAGAACATTGTAAGCCTTCGAGCCATGTTCTGAGCTTTACGCTTCTGTCTCCATACTTATTCTTTTCTTTTTTCTCTTTGTTGCAGAAATGTGTGGCAGGTGATCGAGTAATTACGGATCCTCTTTGTAAGCCGTTTAGTATGGGAAGGTATCGCAACCTTTCTTTTGACAATGGTATGATACTTGATGGGGTGAAGTGTAATATGAACAACCTTGTATGACTTCTGGGATTTCTCCTGCTTTCAGGAATCTGATATGCGTGTACTCGAAAAATCACATGAACGATGATCCTGAGCTTGTTGATATGAAAAGAAAGGCAAACACACGAAGCTTAAAGGAGATGGCTACACTGCTAAGGTAATTGGAATTATACTGCGGGTCTTTTTATTAGATCCATGTTATTATACTAATGTAGCATGAATCACACTGTAGGTCTGGCTCCCAACTTATATGGATTGCACCAAGCGGTGGAAGGGACCGCCCAAATCCTTCTACAGGGGAATGGTTTCCTGTAAGTTAAACCTAATGGACTGCAGAGATCTTATCTGTTGTCTGGTGGATATCATATAGATACTGATCTAGGAAAATGTGCAGGCACCCTTTGATCCTTCTTCGGTGGACAACATGAGAAGACTGGTTGAACATTCGGGTACTCCTGGACATATCTATCCAATGTCTTTGCTTTGCTATGACATCATGCCCCCTCCACCCAAAGTATTGCTAACTCACTCTATCTCTCTCTGGTTTACTTTCCTATCATCACCTTATACTGCATCTACAGGTTGAGAAAGAAATTGGAGAGAGAAGGTTAGTTGGGTTTCACGGTACGGGACTATCAGTTGCTCCTGAAATCAGCTTCTCAGACGTCACGTCAGACTGCAACAACCCTAACGAGGTCTCCTCGTCTATTACTCAAATCAGTAAACTTTTTGATCTCATCATTCATCATGACTAAACTTTCTTGTTGTTTGTATGGCAGGCAAAAGAAGCATACAGCCAAGCTCTGTACAAGTCGGTGAATGAACAGTACAAGACTCTAAACTTTGCAATCAAGCACAGGAGAGGAATAGAAGCCTCAACTTCAACGGTCTCTTTGTCACAACCCTGGAATGAATCTCTCAGTGTTTAGGGTAAACCTTTCGTCTCAAAAGTTTGTAACTATACATATATATATATATATATATATGTATAAGAAAAAACCCATACCGGATTCTTGTTCATGTATCTGCAGGATTCACAATTATTCGAACAAAAGTACGAAAATATACTCCAAAGCTTCTCCCTGATGAAAGAAAGAAACAGGTACCCTTTGGTTTTTAACGTAGGAAACAAAGGTTGGTTTGTGTACATATGAATAGCAAGCTCTTGCTAGGCTCTTTTTAGATCACATATGCCTTCTTCATATGTAATATTCCTTTTTTTTTTGGGGGCTTCCTACTATATAGAACCGAATGAATCATTCACGATATCAGTTTTATGCGTCTTACTCTACTTCTCGGCTTGCTCATCTTCATACGTCGAGAGACTGCGTCGTGCTTACTATTTGTTACTTGGCAAGTTGAGTGTCTGGTCTGTTTGGATCTGATGTCACAATACTCTCAAGCCTCTGTTTATCCTCTTTCCACTATCCCCTCTCCCTAAATAAACACACTCAAACTAAACAAAAAGCAAAATCAGCGAGGTATTGAATATATTTCTTCTTCTTTCTTACACTGAATTAATTTAAAGATGAGATACCTGTTTGAGATAAAAAGCTACCAAAAACGCAAATGTCCCCTGAATTAATTTAAAGATGAGATACCTGTTTGAATTACAAGAATTCTATGGGACCAACCTTAAACTATAGACGAAAAAGGATCAAAGTAAAACATGATAGAAACCTAGAATCAATTAAAACAAAAGCTCAAGCAAACGGTTCCAACAAAAAAAAAAAAAGAAGAGATACACGCACATCTTCAGGCAAACTTATTTTGTGGAGACTCTGAATCTCTTTATACTGCTCAGGAACACATCCTGAAGAGCCATGGGTAACTACAAAGAATCAAACCCAAGAGGAATAAGATTCATCGATAGCTTACGAACTCCACGTAAAGGGGCAGAAGGACACAAACCCCAAATCCTTGAAGCACGAGTCGGGAATTTCACCAAACGAACCAAAAATCAGCCGTCGCAAACGAGACAATGGCAGGGGATAATCAGACTAGTAAATATTCAAATTTGGATTCATTTCATTCCAGTAATTACGGATACGAATCTACAACACCACTCAAACTCATCATCTGTTTTGGCCAACAATCAACACTATATATTTACTGTTAATGAGTGATACAAAATTAAGTAATATTCCTTGCAAATAAAAAGGTTTTGATTTACAACATCACTATAATCATTTTAAACAAGGTTTTACCACTATCCCCCTCTCAACTTTGTTAATTAGTTATACAGTTCACTTGTTCTTCTTTGTTTTTTTTTTGTTCTTTGGTGTTCATTTGTTTTATTTCACTTATTCTTTGTTATGAGCTCACGGCTCACTTTGACACCCCTGCTCTGAAGTAAGGCCAGTTTGAACTACACGTGAGATGTGAGACTCAAAAGTTGATTTAGTAGTGACTACACAATATTGAAGGTGGCCTATGAACTCGTGGATCTACCACGGCAGTAGGGAATTGAATGATTAGGAGCAGATTTTATGAGAACCTTAATAGCCACTGACACTAATTAATATCATATGGGATGGAAGTGAATTGGCAGAGAGAAATGTACATGTTAAAGTAATCTGCAACCTAAGTATCTAAAGAAGACATCGTCTCCCGCCTGCATAGATTAAAAGAGGTTTGTAAACCATAGTTTCTTGGGTCCAAGACCACTAGCTTTTTCAAAATCCTAAAGAACTTTGACCGCCACAGACGCAGAAAAGTCTATAAGTTTCAACCTCTCTAACTAGAGTTAGAGATGGATTGTCACAAAATGAAAGAGAACAAAGCTTGCTGACGTAACTACGATTTTGTAACTCATAAAATTATGGATCTGAATGACGTATTCCCTATTTCTTTCTCTTTTTCTTCAAATCTTTACTATTATTTATTCTCTCTTTACTCACAAACAAATAAAAAAAATGGTACAAATCTTATTTTAAAAGTCGTCTTCTTTCGTCAGGATCACTTTCGATTTCTGGCCTTTGCTGCCGGTGATTCCTACGTCGTCCACGCGCCTCTGTACCACCAAACTTCAACCTCCCCGTATCCTTAAATCTATCCTTCTCTGCTGGAACAATCACACACTCAGGTGGCGCCTCCGGATACCGAACCGTATCATAACAATAGGAATAATACATGAACCGTTGTCTGAATCTTCTCATGGAGGCGCGTTGACGTGAGTTGATGGAGAAGTAGTCTTGTGATTCGAGGAAGTCCACGGAGTCAGAGCAATCGGTGGGGACTTCTTGGATGGGATCAACGGAGCAGCCGTCAAGGGAGAAGGACTTAAACTCCGCTACGAAAGGGGCATATTTGTAATTAGCTTTGTATTTGCCGCCGGAAGTAGCCCAGTCAGAGGCGTCCCAAATGGTGGCGTAGAGAGACATTGGCTTCGCTGGATAATCTGCTCCCATTGCTTCGCTTCTTATCACTTCTCTTATTGGAACATCGTCTACCCAAAATCTGATCATTTTTTCAATAAGTCTTTGATTAGTTGGCAGCAAAAAATATTCAAAGTATTAAATCTAAAACGCGTGAACTTTTTTTTTACGAAGTCAAACCCAACACTACAATATGTAGCAAAATTAGTCTGAAAATAATGAGATGATAAGATCTTCACTTTCATAATGATTTTTTCTCAACAAGTTTTTGGTTATGATTAAAATGTTGATTTCACTATTTAAAAAAAGAATACAGAAAAAGCTAAAATATACCTATATATAATGTATACTAGTAGATTGGTTACAGTTTCTTATTTCACCCAAATATATATAAAATATTAAAAAGAAAGAGAAAATGAAAATGAGATAGGTTTTTCAGTTGCGGAAATTTTATAATTTTTTGAATATTCTTAACACATGCATTGATATAAATACCTATACTTTTATAATTTAAAATTCAATATATAAACTTAAATATGTTAAAATATTAATAACATACTGATGAAATACTCCATTTGGTATCTCATCACCAATGGTTGCTTTAAATCCTTTAGTTTCAACACAAAAGAAGCCCAATAAAAAGTCATATTTCTGAACAATTACTTCAGCTTTTATTTTACGTGCTACGCGTGATAACTGAGTGCGAGAGTTACGCGTCAAAAAGATACTAAGCTAATGTTTTTACAGTAATGCCGAATTAATTGTTTTCGAAAAGAAATAAAATAAAAAGTAAATCGGAAAATAAGAAAACTATCAATTTTTAGTAGAAAGAGAGAGAATATATTAGTATACGTAGTATGATTCATTAATTATCTTATGAAAGAAAGACACGTTTTCAGAAAGACAACATTCTTTCGTTAAGCTGGTAATCTTTGTGAATTGGGTTTGGTCAACGCTAATGAAGCTAAACGGGGGAAAAAGAAAGAAAGAAATGATCGATAAAAAGAAGCTTACATGATCTTGTGAGGAGTCCAGAGGATGCTGTAACGATGAAACTCTTTAGAAGGATCGAACCATAGACGATATCTTTCTTCACGACCTCTATGTGTACTTCCATTTCCGTACAGGTTTGTCTGAAACCTCCATGGCTTCCCTTTAATGTTCCCTAGAAACTCTATGTCTAGTTCGTCATGTGTTTTCTCGAACACGTCTCCGTTTGATGTCTGCACATAAAATATTAAATTTAGTGTCTTTAACACAAAACAAAACAAAACAAAACAAAACAAAACAAAGATTTATTATTAGATCAAATGTGTTAAATTCATGATCAACCACAATAATAATAAAACATTCCGGTCAAAAAGTAAAAAAAAATAACAATCATGAAGAACAACAATAAAAGACACAAATTCTCAAAAAAAAAAAAGAGAAAATTATTTTTATATAAAAATCATTTTATGGTAATCAAACAGATAAAAATAAATGGCCGGCGACTTACGTAAAAGGCGACGACGACGCCGGCAGTATAATCGGCTGGAAGCTTGATCATAGAGCTGTAAAATCCATGTTGATACATATTCGATGATATGAAACCAGAACCTATACATAATCATCATCATCATCAATTTTTCATCATAAAAAATAAAGAACCCATGTGAATATATAGCTATATATGTATATACCGGTGTATTTATCGAGGAGGAGGCGAACGGAGAGATCATCAGGTGAACGGACGAGATTGCCATCGCCAAAGAGAGGAGAAAGCGATTCTTCGAAACTTAAGGTGTTGAGATTCGTAATCGCTGATGATCTCAACCCCAAACACAAGAAAACTATGAAGAAGATGAGATTATACGATAATTTAGACATTGTTGTTCTTTCTGAGATGAGGTTTAACGTTTTGGTCAGAGAAAACTGCTCTTTCCCTTCCAAGCTCGTGGTCTTTATATATGATTCACAATAGTCTTTTTGATTTTTCTTCTTCTCTATTTTCCGAATTTACCCTTCTTTTTGGTATGCCACTGGTATTTAAAATTAAAAGTACATTGAGAAATATTTTTCTAGTCCCGATCACCGGAGAATTAACATTTCGGCATCACCAGGGATAGATGACCGATACGTGGTAACACTTGACTAATCTGGACCATTTCTGTGGAGCCAGGATACACCTGTATAATTCAAAAAAAGAAATATTTTTAAGATGAATAATTACAGAATGGCAACGCCAAATCTAATTTGAACCAAACTGAAAGAAAAATTAATCCGAGAAAATGATTATAAAAAGATTTAAAATACTTATTATTAGAATAGTTAGATTATTTTTTATCTCTGAAATCAAAATCCAATCCAAATTAAACTAAAAAGATTATTCTTTTCCAAAATAATGAACAATTTTTTTTTCCAAAAATTAACAGAAATAATATACCACTGAATTTATTTTGGTTGTTAACTTTCTATAACCTATAAAAATTTGATATAAGAAATGAATGTCATAGCCTAAAAATATACGTGAAAATAACCTAGAAAATATTTTTAGTAATATTTAAAACAACATAATAAAATAAGTACTCCTTTCGTTATATTTTAATTGTCATTTTAGACTTTGGTACGCATGTTAAGAAAATATTTAATTATACAATTTTACTAAATAAAAACATCATTGCCAACACACCTAACCACATTTCAACCAACATAAAAATAGATAGAAATATAAAATCAATAAATTTTGCATTAGAATCATAAAAAAACACTTATTTTGAAACAAAAATTCTACACTACAACCGACAACCAAAAAGTAAAATCTTTTATTTCTTCTAACTCTCACTAAGTAATAAAATCCGTCGTTGTTATGAATATTTTCTCTATTTTGAAATAATGCATGTTTTAAAAAATTTATACATACTGATAAAACATATTAAATTTTAGTTTTAAATGCATGGTTATTTGTGATTATCTATTTCATATAAATATAATCCATTCAAAAATTCAATCAATGTTTTTAAATGTACAATTAATCATTAATATCTTTTGACCAGTTTTTTTTTCTAAAGCATACATATTTACGAAACGGAGGGTGTACGGAACTATATTAGTAGAAAAACCATAATATCGATTTCAGTCTCCTAATATCCGAGGGAAAATCTCCAGATTTGCATATTTTACGAAACGGAAGGTGTTATTGGTTTATATATTTTGATTGATTTAGAAATTCATATAGTATTTATAAATCCAAGTAAAATATGCAAATCCGGAGGTTTTCTCTCGGATTTGAGTCTTTGTATTTTTAACTAAAAAATTCAAACAAATCCATTCAAATCCATTATAAAATCAAATATATTAGTAAATCCGTACGATTGAATAACACTTGATTTGATACAAAATTTATAAATCATTAAACCAATAAAACATGATTTTAATACAGATTTGAAAATCATAGAACCAATAACACTACATTTAGTTCGAATTTTCAAATCAATTAAAATAAAACAACCAATAACCCCTTAAAAGTTAAATTTTCTTTTTAATTGGGTTACCAGCATAAAATCTCTAGTGTGATATACATGTGTAGTTGTTTATAGGCAAGTTTACGATAATTTTAGTGACTGACTACATTTTCCAAATTAAACTCATTCGAAGATTTCTGTGTCATTCTCTGAGATCATCTAAGATAAGATGCCAATTAAAAGTGACAGAATATATGGAAAGCGCGAGGATCAACAATGAATCACAATGATCAACTGATACGAATGGGTATGACAAGATTCTAAACTAATTACTAACTTCCATAAAGAGATAGAGCTATGTGTTGGGTTTTAATGAGCCTATGTACAACATTTTAATGTTCGATTAGTACGATTATGTACGTAATGATGATTGAATTAATTGATCAGGTATTAATGTTTTTAGCTGTTCATGGCCAATTAGAGTACATTTAGCATGTGACATAAAATAAATAAAGAATATTATTAGCATATATAAACATATAGTTGGTATCCTCTCTGTATGATTAGATATAAAGGGTAGATTCGTCATTTATGATGAAGGATACCAAAATAAAGAAAAATGACGACTAAGCATGAAATGGAGACCAAATGGTCTTTATCTGTAGACCCATGCAGATTGTATATAGTAGCAAGTCATCTTCACCACCAAATATAATTATACATAAATACATATTTTACGTGTATGTCTTCATATTAGGTGGCTACACTAATCAACTTTAAACTAATGAAATGTAAAAATTAATAAAAAGATTGATTCCAAAACTATGGACAGACAAACGTAAACATTTCCACAGACTTTTGCTCTTAAGTTATTTATGTTTCCTCTTTTTCTATATATCTTTTGTTCACTTCCTCTATGTATTTGTAATCACAATATTTCGATGATATTCTTCAGAAGATGAAGAGCAGACAACATAATGTAGGCTAGACAATGATTAGCAAAATATTAGTTATGTAGTTAACTAATAGCATTATATACTAATATGTAATGAATAAGCATATTTCAAATTTCATTAGCTTCATATATGAACTTGAGACTAGTCCATTTTGTTAGTTAGCCAAACCAGATACCCAACCACTTTCTCCAATAAATTAAAGTATGAGTAACTCTTTTTATATTCTTATACTAGGGTCGGCCCGGAATATGCCCGGGATTTTTCTATTATATTTACTTTTAATTCTATCATTTTATTTTATTTCAATAAAATTTTACTTTTTATTTTATTAATTTTTGGTCTAGCAAATTTGAAATTTTTACTACTCAAAATTTGTTATTTTATTATTGTAAATTATATATCACATGATGTATAAACATATTATAATGATTTAAGCTTAGTTTTATCTGAATATATTTATTACCGCACTTATTTAAGTTTAGGTAAAATAAATTTAAAATTAAAAGTCGTTTTAAATTTTATTTTTTGTTAATTTTTTTGGCTTGAGACCCGTTAAATTTGTAACTTTTAAGGGTATTAGGACATTTATCTTTTGATTTCTTTCGTTCCTCTCCATCTAAGTTGATGTATTTGCAATATATATATAATTAGTTTGGATAATGTCAGAATTGTATTTGTATAATAATGCTATTTCCTCAAAATGGGTTGGTGATCAACATAATTATTAACAAAGTATAAAATTTTGCATTGTGTTTAAAAATTTATAGTATAGTTGTCTTTGGATGTCACATTACATCTATATACGAAATAGGCCTGCATGATCATTATATCATCCATCTATTACAAATGCTTCTTGTTTTTATGTTTATAGGCCTGCAAAGCATTAACATACAATTTATTTTTATGCTTACTCAAGTGTTCTTAAGTATGTTAATTAAGTACTTCCTAATAGCTTAGTCACCCTTGTGTCTTTTGTTTTTTCATAAACCCTCTGCTCACATCTCGGTCATCCAACCTCCAACTTTACATGAAATATGTATATAACATTAAATATTTACTATAGCGGGCCTTCATTCATGCTAAAATGAGGAAGGTGACTTAATTCGTCTTGTTTAAATAAAATTGTTCTTCCTTCCTTTCTTCTACCACAGTTTAAACCATGTAAGAGACGAAGTTATAATGATTATATAACAACCAGAATCTAATAAGCCATGTATCAAACTAAAATCAGAAGAAAAATAATAATATAACTTCTAATACCATACTAAAAATTTGATTATCATCTTTCTACCTTATTTTCAAAAGAATATAAAAGCTATCTTCACTCATGGAGTTCATGTTTATGTGCTTCAAGGGATTGAAGGATGGCTAGGAGAGCAAGTAGAAAGAGGAAGTGATGCTCCTGTAGATACCCTTGAAAAGTCAAAATCAGTACCTAAGATTAAACGTTTGCAAGAAATTAATAAGGTGTATGAATAATAAGACCTTGTGGTCCATGAACTCTTTAAACAATTGAACAATAGTTTTGCAGGAATAGTTTATGGAAATACAATGCATCAGAGGTCCATGGATTTGCATAATGGTCTACTTCAGCAAGCCCTTAAAACCATCTAAGAAGCTTTAACAGAAATCAACTCGGAAAGGAACTTACTGGTTTACATTGTCAGAGCACTTCTGATAGTGCCGATAGCAGTAATCTACTTCTAGACAACAGGCTCAATCTCCCTTCTCATCCCTCTTGTATCCTCACCTCGCCACAAACCACCCCGTGAACACGACACCACAACAATTTCCGCCACCGCATCCGTTGTTGTCTTTCTTAACTTGCGTCCCATCTTGATCTCTGCTGTGATGGCTATTATCCAACTAAATTTGAAAATCATGTTCACATCACACTTCTCTAAGCATTTTCGATTCAAAGCTTCTTTTCATCAAAGTAAGAGTTTTTGTGGTGTATTTGAGAGCTTCTCTAATGGCATTGTTTTCATAATGAATCCTATAATTCTCTTCCTTGAGTGCACAATTATCAGCTCTCTTGAGTTGTGCCTGCAAGAAGAAACGATGGACAAGCAAAACTAAGGACTTCTCTTTATTTTATTTTTTTGGAGAAGAGACAAAGTGGGGAAGAGAGAAAGTAAAAAGTTGAAAACCTTCGTCTGTGTTCTTCGGTTCTGAAACCAATTCTTGATCTGTCTTGGAGCTGAACCCAATTATATGCTAAGTTGCTCATTTGGATGTTGACACGCTCTGTAAACAAAACCATAAGAGAACAGAAAGAAAGAGATGGAGAAAACAACTGAGTAGAGAAGAAGAGAGAATACGATTCAAGCCATTGGATGTGGTTGTGGAAACGCTTCTTCTTCATTCTCTTCTTGTCCAAGATTGGTGAGCTTAACTCCCCTGAGCTCACCTCTTCTTCGCATATAGACCTTCCAAAAGCTAGAACTGTTTATAACAACGTCAATTAGTAACAGATATAGGAGATACGAAGAAAAGATGAGTAAGGAGAGGGATCTCACATATATTTATACCAAAACCACACCGACTCCCAGATCCAAACAAAGTTTTGAAGACACATCGTGGAGGTGTGAATCAATGGAATTAAACACAAAGCCATTAATCAAACCGTTTCAGGTCGTGAGAAGAACCGCAAAAGTCACAGCCTGGCCATCGCACGTAGAAGAAGACGAACTTCGTTTCTTCACTGCAGCTAGGGTTAGGGACGGACTCCTTCTCATTGGGCCGGAAAACTTATCAAGTCTTAAACCCATTTCCACGACAAACCATCTAAGCCCATCCATTACGCGTAGATTAAATGTAACGCAAAACTTTAGTTACATGGACACGTGCCACCGTCTCCTTTTTCGAATTTCTTAGGTGGCGGATGACGTGGAGGGCCTAGGAGCAAGAGAAACCCTCTTTTATATAAATAGATAGATAGATAGATTTACAAGCTCACTTTCTAATAATTCACAAAGCAGTAAATGAACTTCAGAGTCTATTTTATCAAAAAAAAAAAACTTCAGAGTCTAGACAAAATCAATTAATCGTTTATAAAATTTATGAGTCTGTTGTTGTGATGTGAATTTCGACACAGAAATTTAAGTTTAGTAAAATGTAACAAAGATTAAAAACAAAGTAAAAAGATTGTTATCAGAGTGAACCAAACTTTAATTTATATCCTACTAAATTTGATGTTGATTCAGAATGGACTGAAATTTATTCCAAAATTACTTAAACACTTTATTCAATTAGATCGACCAAAATAAATATTATAAAATATTAAATAAAGTGAAGTAAAAAAAAAGGTTAAACGAAATTTAAATTATAAAAAAATATTCCCAATTTAATTTCTTTCTAGTTTTATATTTATTTTCATTGTCTAAATTCCTAAAAATCTATAATTGTTTTTTCTATTATAAAAACTATTCCTTACATTTCACAAATAATGACTTTTTTTTTACATAAAAAATATTATTTTAAAATTTCAATGCAATTTATACTTACGTTGAACCTAATATTAATTACAAACTATATTATCTTTTAAATTATGTTATATCTTAAATAATATTAGTTAAATATATGTAATTAATAAAAACATAAGTGTATTTCAACTATTTTTTAATTGGCAAAAATAATAAATTGGGATTTGTTTTGTGAAAGGGAAGAAGTATAATGTTAATATTAATAATCATTTGTTTCTGGATTCTTCTGCGATGTTATGATTTGCTATCTTCTTCTTCTTTTTTTTTTAACTTAAAATTTTATTAAATTTTTGATAATGAAACATATAGTAAATTACAAAAGCTGGTAGAAAATGATAATAGTTCCGGAAGCAATATCCCAAAAGAGGGAGACAATAACAATGAAATAGGATAATACAAGAAATAAGCGTTAAGAGTCACAAGTACTAAAGCTGGAGCTGATGGACTGACCATAACTCACAGATACTCCTAAGAAACATGAGAACGAAGATAACCAAAGAACCAATGACTTAGGCAAACTCAACCCTAGAGAGTACACCACCAAGCCAAAACAGGCGCATCATCGGTACAAGAATGTGCAAGGATAAACTTACATCAAGACCAGAGACTGAGACTGTTGCAAACCGGAGCCGAGGCAGAACCAAGTCAAGACCAAAAACCTAGGCTCAAGGACACACAAACTTGAAACGCTAAAGCGAAAAACACCGGCGAAGATTTACATGTCTTACACGCGGACACTCGTTAGGCATAATAGCTATTTGCAGAGCTAAAACTGGTCACCTCCTCGCAAGAGAAAGCCTGCAAATCAAACCCACTGCTTCGTCTCGAAACGCTCGCCCAATCAATGGTGGATAAAGGAGAGGTCTAGTAGATACTTCCACAGCAAGTACACCCCACACCGACGAATCCAAAAAGCTAGGCAAAACAAAATTGACCATAACTGCAAGCAACCGAAGATAACATAAGCACCACAACCCAAATCTAAATCAGCCCTCGACTTGACAACAAAGACGATTCTATAGATCCTAATCGTCGAAACCGGTGAAAGATATAAACCAACGAGAAGAAGACCCTCACCCAAAACCACCATAAACCATACAAAACCTAGATTAAATTAAAGAGAAAAAAAGATCCTCCCTCATGTAGCGACGGTGAGAAGCACCGTCAACCACAGAGGGAGATCGGCGACTATGAAGTTTCCTTTTTCTTTTCTCTCTCGGCGGTTTGACCTGATTTGCTATTGATACACTAAATTTTTTTTTTCTACGGAAAGATAACAATGTAGATGTAGTATTTGAGATTCAATTCCAGAGGACCAATTTACACTTTATCCTAATGGTTCAATATCAATCTAAAACAATGAATGGTTTTAAGATTGCGAAGCGTAGAAAGCAAGTAACAAGTTGGTTTGGATCAGATTATAAAAGAGCTAGGTTCAAGGTGATTCATTGGGATACTTAAGATCATGAGCCATACAACTATTCAAGAAGATAATACAAGCCAATCTAGAACTTGAACAACAAGATTAGATAAACCCACCGTCGTGGTGTCTACCAATTTATCAAGATATCCTAATGCCTAAACTGTCGTTTGGATTAGAGAATGATGACAAGCATTAAGCTCAAATTCAATTGGTTCACGATTCGCTTTAACATCAGTTTTCGTTGGCTAAGAACAAATCGCCTATCTATGCTTTTTTCTAGCAACCTAAAACACTTTTGATGATGAGATTAAACCTGTGATCAGATGCAAAATGGCCAGTTTAACACAAGCAGTAAGTATAACAATAGATAGAGATATCAAAGAATAGCAATCCTATTTGTGTCTAGCTCATTGATCATTGATCCCTAACACCCTAAACCTAACAAGATGACTACTCAGCTATGACACAAGAAAACACAAGCATCAATTCTGAATAATACATCATCCAATTCAATAGAATAAAAATAGGGTTCAAAAGTTTCTTCTCTTAATCGAGGAAGATCGCCTTCTCCCTTTACAAGAGTACAAGTTTTATCTCTCAAAAATCTCTCTCCAAAGTAACGTAGTCTGTAAAGAATAATAAGAAAAAATATATCTGCAGGTATATGGCGGCCTGGGAAGAAAAAGAGGAAACCCTAGGTAAAATCCCAAAATATTTAGAAGTTTCCTTAAAAATCTATGCCGCTGGAACATGCACCCGGGTGCTCCACTCGATCGGGAACAGCCATCAGACTGTTCTGCGTGAAAATTTCCAAATTGCATTCTTTTCTGCCTCTTTTGCTCTAGGTGATCCATCTCTCATCCAATGCAACTCCAGATCTGTGATGACTCGAAAAGGACTAGGAAAACTCAATAAAGACTTGAAAACCAATTGAAAAACATATATACAATCTGTCAAAAACACCATATATCAATTCCCCCAGACTTAGATCCTTGTTTGTCCTCAAACAGTGTCAAGTATCAAGAACATGGAGAAAGGTTTGAAAGTGTGGGAACTCTCCTATTCTCAGAAACCATACTTTAACCACAAATATTTGAACCATACAAGCAGTAAAACTAGGACAACACACCCTTACCAAAACCCCATTGACTGCTGTTCAAGATCGGCTCCATACTCTATATCTCGAACCTGCAAAAGCCACACTTTCAAGACAAAGCTCTTTACATTCAATTAAGAGTAACATGAGCTTCTCATCACATGCATTATTCATGGTAGACGGTCTAAGTATTAACTGGCTATTTTATGGTGGAGTTAAGAGTGTTTAGGGGCTACCATTTTTTGTAGAGGATGCAGGATATCGCGCAAAACTGCATAAGAGGACGGATCTATTGATGTCCAAAGCCTCTACTCGTTTTTACTTTTTCTGGAACGACTGCTCTGCTTTGGATCAGCCATCTGGCTGCTCAGATCATCTGCCTGCTCTTCGATCTTTCAGTTTGGTACCCACTCTTTCGCTCGACCTTCCTAGTGGCTCATGTTTCTTTGAATTCTTCCCCTTCTCTATCACCTTATTCTCGTTTTTTTTAAATCTGATGTGGTGATGTGATGAAGAAGGAGGTATTACATGATGGTTTTGATGTGCCATTGGTGGTTCTGATTACGCAACCATTCTGGTTCTCCACCCCTGCTCTTGCGCAGTTCATTGGTTATGGAGCAGTTGCTCCCTTAGTCTGCTTGTTCTCCTTTCTGACTGCGTCGATATTTTTCTCTCTGACTTTTTGCACATATCTGCATATATGACACTGAAAAACAAATGCATGAAGGTGAAATAAAAGCTAAGGTGCAGTGTGGAGATTTGCTAAAAATGAGCTAGCCACTCAGGATCAACAAGATGGATATAAAGGGATAAGAAGTCATGAGTGTATTCTCGTTTCCCTGATCTAATGCCCATTACAAGAAGAATTGCATTCAAGATTAGGTTCAAGTTAAATGGAGCTAAGTCTTTCCATCGTAACTTCGACAACCCGAAAGCTTCTGAAGAACCAAATGAGATAATGTCAGGGTGTTCCAGGTCCACATGTGTGTCTTTCGTCCCTGCTAAAATCACTGAATAAGATAACTAAAGCATGAGGTGGTTAATGATCAACACAAAATAAGGTTCTAAATCCCACAAGTTTTGACGGACTCATCCTAAAAATTGACTCAAACCGACTCAAAAGAAAAAACAAAAGAAAGAAACATGTTAGTAAACTATGAAAACCCTCCCCCAGACTTAATTCACACCGTCCCTGGTGTGAAATAAATCAGAGAGAAGCTGAAAACAAGAATAACAAATACTATTACTTTTTTTCCGAAATACTTACCTGCATGGAGCAGCTGCTCTGTGATGAGAGAAGCCACTTGATTGCTCCCCTAAAGGATCTCATGTTTTTTTTCTTTTTGACCTGCAACTAAAAGTTAAATGAAACAAGAAAATATATATACACTTACCAGTGGGTTGTCTCCCACCAAGCGCTTGGTTAAAGTCACTAGCTTGACTTGGTGATAGGGATCAATCGGGTTGAGCATGAGGGCTTGTTCCAAAACAAGCTCCACAATCAGACCTGTTCAGCTTCAAAACTTTGCTCAACAACCCTTTCACAGCAGCTTCTTCTTTCTCTTTCAGCTCACGTGTGAGAATAACTTTAAATTGAGAGAAATGTTTAGATGTACCTTTGCACTTCACCTCATACTCAATGAATTTCTCATAACACAAGCGAGGTATCAAAGTCATCGTAGGGACAACCTTGACCCTTTTCTTCTGGACTTTTTCTTTCACCTTTGCATTCCCATTGAGTTCCTTAGTATCAGTGCGAGGATCTCCATCCAGAAATTCTTTGATCTCACTCTTATCGCCAAGCTCCTTCTTAGGAACAATTTTCAGCTGTTCTCCACTAACCACTGAGATGCAAGAGGCGTATCGGATTTGTGATCTAGTTGGGACATCCTTGTAGAAAACCTTCTTGGTTATGTTGGAGAAGGAGACTCTCTTATTAGGCCCACTGTAGCCATAAATGTTCTTCCAAAGATCAAAGGCATCTCATTATCCTTGCTCATCTCAACAACCTGAAATTCAGTATGGAGAATACAGCCCCTACTTGGACAGGAAGATTGCGAATGGTGCCATAAGGGATTGCCCTAGAAGAGTTTGAAAAAGCCAGAGTCACCAGAGAGAGCTCAACATCAACAATGCACATCTCGTCTACAATTTCCTTTGAGACGAGATTCACACTAGACCCAGAGTCACAAAGAGCTTCCTTGAATTCCACTCCAGTAATGGAACATGGAAAACTAAACTTTCCAGGGTCATCAACCTTAGGCAGTATCTTTAGTGATGGTGTCAATGCTTCAGTAAAGAGTGCCTTAATTTCCTCTCGAATTTCTCTGCAATGTTTGAAGAACATATGCAATGGCCGAATCTCCCAAGCATGTTCAAATAGATGTTTCGAAGAAGCCTTCTCACCATCTTCCTAAACTCAGCCAGCTGCTCTACACTAATGGGATCCATCAGATGTTTAGATGGGATTGGATAGGGAATCTTAGGAACATAGACTGGAATTAGCAGAGTCTCAGCTGGTTCGTTGGGAGAAGTTGCTTCAGAGCTAGCAGGTTGCTTCAGAGCTAGCAGGTTGTTCCGTTTTTTCTACGCCAACAGCAGTCTTAGCAGACAGCTGCTTCCTTTCTTTTCCATCAGCTTTCTCACATCTCAACTCCAGTGCATTACATTGCTCAGCCCTCAGATTTTTATCAGTTTTCTTGACACTCTCAGCTGTTTGAGCAAGCTGTACATCAATCCTCTTTATGTGGTTTTTCACAGTATCATACTTTGTATTCAGCTCAGTGAACATGTTTTCCATCCTGGTATTGATTTCTGTATTAACCTGATTCAATGCCTTGCCCTGAATCTGCAGACCTTGTAGCATCTGCTGCATCATGATGTTTAGGTTTTTCAGCTCATCTTGGGGACCGTTCGCGGCAGCTGGAGCAGCTTGTTGATTGCTCTACGGATTCTGCTGGTTCTGGTTCTGATTCTGACCCACAAACCGGTTCTGTGCCTGGCTGAAAATGAAAGTTTTACCCTGAAAGTTCTGCGGGAAGTGAAACACCCAAACCCGAAAATCTTTGAAAACACGTGAAAATTTCTAAGTAAAAGATCAAGTTAAATTTTATCGGATGAACATGAAAATACTGCAACTTTATAAATGAAAAACGAGACTAAATACCTAAAATCATGTTGTTTATAATGAAAATATCTTTTACAAAACTTCTCAAAATTACTCCAGTTCAAACACCCTGGCCTGATGGTTATTAAAGCCTCGCACTTCGATCCACACAATCAACCTTACATGCATCGTAAAGGAGACATGAGTATAAAAAAATACTCAGTGAGGACGCTCAATACCGTCTACTACAGTCCAATAATCAAACATTCAATCAATACTAACACCCTAGCATCCGGTTCTATCATTCATGAGGTTCTTCTCTGAAACAAGGAAGATCGCCTTCTCTCTTTACAAGAGTACAAGTTTTCTCTCTCAAAAGTTTCTCTCCAAAGTAACGTAGTCTGTAAAAAATAATAAGAAAGGATATATCTGCAGGTCTGTGGCGGCCCGGGAGGAAAAAAGAGAGAACCCTTGGTAAAATTCCAAAATATTTAGGAATTTCCTTAAAAATCTCTGACGCTGGAACATGCACTCGGGTGCTCTGCTCGATCGGGAACATCCATCAGACTCTTCTGCATGAAAATTTCCAAATTGTATTCTTTTCCACCTCTTTTGCTCTAGGTGATCATCCCTCATCCAATGCTATTTCAGACATGTAATGACTCGAAAAAGATTAGGAAGACTTGATAAAAACATGAAAACCAATTGGAAAACATATATACAAGTTGCAAAAAACACTATATATCAAATATCTTTTTTCTCTGCGCTTTTAAATTAAAAACATTATTGTTTAGAAAGGGCCTTTAAAAAAGTCTTAACATGTTTAGTGTAAAGCCACTCAATTTTTTGTCTTAAACAAATTCTGCCCTTAATTTATTCATATTTATTGATATGAATAATTATAGTTTACGTTATAACATAAACTCTAATTTCGCTAGTTAATTCTCTCATATTTAAAAACTAGGTTAAGATACGCGTCTTACGCGGAATGAACATTATATATACTATTTTTATGTATAATATGTTCTTCTACATATTTATGAAATAATAAATATATATTGAATAATTAATAATTCAGTAACTATTACATATATAATTAAATTGGTGTGAACATTAATAAATTCCATTAATCCAAACAATCACTTTTTCTATATCATATTGTATATAATTAAATTTAAATGATATTAGCATATATATGTAGTGTATTTTTAATATTGATATATATTAAACGATGCTTTCTACTCATTAAGTTTTTTTGATTATTTGTATATTTTTATAACAAAAACTTTAAATCATGTTAACAAAATTTTCATTGTGTGAGTAATAGTTTTAGTAATTTATAAATTAAAAAAAAATTTAAGACTAAGTTTAAAATATAAATATTAAGTTGTCAATATTTGGTCGAAGCTTTTACCAAAAAAAATTGTTCAAAAAAATTTCAAAATTAAAATATTAATTTAATTATTTTATATGGTATATAGTTTTAATTTAAACGATATTAATATTATATATATACATATATTTTATACTTAATATTTATTAAATGAGACTTCTTACTTATATGATTTTGTAATCATTTGTATTTTATCATAACAAAAAACTTAAACCATGGATCACAAAAAATTGAATGTCAGACTTTTAACATTTTAGTAATTTACAGTCGTTTTAAAAAAATGAAAATATAACATATACAGAAAAATCTAAATTTTTATGATATGGTTAATGTAGTTGTTTAGTTTATTTTATTACTTTAAAATTAAATAAATATGATAGAGAATACAAATCTTTATTATTCAAAATCATTAATTTTTATATATACTTTAGCCACATTAGGCAAATTCCGTAATTTTTATTTAAGGAAAAAATTAATAATGAATTTATGGTTAATTTGATAAAAAGCTTATTATATATTTAGATGGGCCAACCTATTTTTCTAAGAATTTTAAGACTCGTTGTGGTGGTGACACATGGTCACCTCAAATGTTGTAATGCTTCTTTTTATATATATAGAAGATATTTCCAAATCGTTTTCTTACTAGGTTTTTATTTGTTTTCGTCTAAACTCTTATAAAAACTAGAAAACTGTTAATATAAAAAATCATTTGTTTCCGTATTCTTCTCATATTTATTCTAAAGCCACTCATTTGCTTCCTAAATAAAATCTGCCCTACCTATTCACATATGTATATATAAAGTTGGTTTTTCTCTTCTTCTGACAAGTGGCAGGGGGCTTTTGCGACACGTGTCGTCCATATTTTTTTTAAACATTTTAGGTCTTTTTTCTTTTAGATTATTACAATTTGGTGAAGTACTTTCTAATCGTGAACTATCTAATCTTTTTAGCACTAACTATTATCGTATGAAGTTTGATAATCTATTTTATTGTTCACTAAAATTCAAGATGAATAAATAAATAAATAAAAAATAGAATATATATATATTACCAACTCTTCAATATGCAACTAAAATTATATATATATATACATATTATTTTTTTCTCAGTTGGTCGAAAGAAATATTAACATAAAATTTTTATATGAAGAGGATGTAAATGTGTAGTTAGTTGATTTGGTTTACCAACCTCTCTAACCTATGCATGCATGCATCTGAGCATCAACTTATACACATGCAAAGCAATTAAAGACAAACTATTAACTCACGGATTCTTAGTTCTAATTAATAGGATTTGTCATGATCTGCAAATTAATTAGATTAGTTAAAAAATTAAATTCATTTATATCGTCCCGTAAAGGGCATCGGAACAACGACCGGTTGGCTAACCGGAAAAACAGCCGCCGCTAGGCTACAAGAACAAAGACAGAGTTAAATAATTAGATTTTGACCCCCAAAAAAAAGTTACATAATTAGATTAGTTTTTTGGTTGGGTTAATTTCAGAACTTACTTAACAAAGCGGCCTGATAAGTCAAAAGAAAAGAACTTACAAAAGGAGAATCAAGATTCGTGGTTGTGACAATTAAATGACATGAAATATATAAAACGTTATCACCAACACCAACTATGTAGTTCTCAAAAAAAAACACCAACTGTGTAAGGAAGCAATCTGTCTTTTTCATTTTTTCTCTTTTCTTTTAGATAATATAGTGATTCCATTACCATATGTACACACAACCACCAATGGTCCACAGTGTTCAAATGTCTGCCAACTTCTACATTCAGCATATATAAAAAAAAGTTACATATGTTTTCTTTTGTCAAAATTGTTTGTCGACTTTATCTATTATAGGTATTGCATCATAAACTTGATGCAGTTTTTCGTTTCTCACCGGACATAAAGGCGTTATATGACTTTCGTTGGTTATTAGGCCGAGGAGAATTGAAAACTGGACATGAGAAGGTTACTTAAAAAGACACATTGCATCACATTATGATATTGGCACACTTTTCTTGTATGGTTTAGTAGATTCGAGACCAAAATATCTCTGTCTTATTATTTGAAGAAAGCAACAATTAGAGTAGCTATTTTTTTTTGTGTTAATAAATTAAACGGTGCATTGTGCTAGGATATGGTGGTTATGTAGCCGTGGATAAGAAATGATGGTTAAACATGTATGTTAGGGAGGCATTGTTATTGTTGTTGACGTGATTGTTGTGGATGGAGTACAAAAAATATAAAATTTCAAGCACTTATAGTATGGATGTGATACGATTGATAGGTCAAATATCTTAACTTGATAAGCATACATAATGTTTGAGAAGGGATGTACGAACATGCGTGATGTGGACAGGTTATTTGTGCTGTAATCTAGTGATTTGTGGATGATGGAGTCATGGACTTTGTAGTTGTGGTCAGTGGAAATGTGATGGATGATGTGATATATTGTTACACATATGTGGTTGTCATCATGTTCATGTCAGTTGCTATTACAGATATTGATTTTTATTTGATATATAAAAAACAAGTTTAAAAACTTTTACAACCATAAGAAATATAACAAATTGAAGAAGAACAAAAACACAAATGAAAATAATGTATGTAACGATACGTCCATAGTTTTCCGTTCACTTTTTTTTTATGTCCGCGCATTTTATATAATTTTAAAAATATATAAAATATATATATGAAAATGGATCTTGAAATATAAAGAAAAAGAAATTACTTGTTATTGTATAAATTATATTTGCTTTATATATCTTAAATTTGAGAAAAAAACAAATAAGATAGAAGATGGAATGAAGAATAATAACATTAAATAAAAAATTAAAACTTTTTTTTAGTCAAAAAAAAAAGAAAGCAACAAGACGAAGAATATGTAACAAGAGAGAGAGAGTGATGATAAATGGTATAAATCTATAATATAATAGTATAGTTCCCTCACTCTTTCCTGAGGCGACACGTCATCATTTTGGTGGATCCCACTTTTTAAAAGTGTGAAAAAGTGTCAAGCTTGTGGCTCGAACCCGGATTATTGAGATATAAACACTAACATTTATATCACTAAACTAAATGATACTTTGTACATTGATAGCCGAAACTAATATATATTTATGAAGGTCGGAAACTTTTGCTTCTTCGGTTTTCTCTGTGGGCCGGGTCTACAAGTGTATTATGAGTTTTATTTTTAAACGAAGTTCATCACGTTATATGAAAAAAACAACAATTATAGTTTTTCCATATTGTAAACTGTCTTCGTTTAACATGAGTTAAGGTTCTTTTCATCATTGTCTTTTCTTCTATAAAATGTCTCTTTTCCTCTCCAGTTCCTCAAACCGGTGTTCCCGGCATCCGTCACTCAACCTTCGAGTCTCTCCGTGTTGGTCGTAGTAGTCAGAGCATAGCCTCTAACCTCCTCGCTTATGGGATTCCCTGAACTTCAAGAAAGACAGTGAGTTTATGGGAATCACGGTTCTCTTCCGTGATGAAAAGGTAAGTTAATCTTCGATTTATCACACTTATTTAATGTAATTGTTTTTAATTGATTTTCTGATTCTTTGTTAAATAATATTATTTGCAAATTTTGTGATTCTTGGGTTTATTCCCGCCGGACGTGCTAATCATTACATGTCATCTTTGAAAGCCGGTTCTATTGTGAAAGTCGATCGTTTTGAGGTTGCTAGGGGCTCAAGCATGTACAAGATAATTGCTCATCTATTCTTCATTCGTTTCATCTCACCAACTATTATTGATGAAGTCATCACGGGTGCTCCTGAGTTCAGTGCTCCTGAGATCAATCTCCAAGACTGTTTGACAATTTCCAAGTGATTGCGAACACAAACCTAAAACTCCCAAGTATATTGTCATATTGCATCTGAGTTTATAATATGTTTCGTTATCATAACTGATATTTAAACTCGCATATGTGGTTGGGAAAATCCGTTTTGTCCAAGTCTCTAACCTTAGCAAAGAAACAGCTCGAGTCGTTATCTGTCTCCTCATTGATCCGTAAGAAACAATCAACACACAATCCCCTTTATATTATTATCTATATTGTGCTAACAGCAATAATAAAAAATATCTCATACCCAAATTTTGTGGTCGTCTATTTATCTCTCTTAATTATCAAACTAATTTTACATAAACCTTTATTTTACAGCTTAAAAGAAAATACAACAACCCAAACAATCAAAACACCAAAAACTAGAATTCCAAAAAAAGACGAATCTGTTATAAAAGAGATGCTGTGAAAGCTTATTATTACTCATGACCAGAGGTCTATATTTATACAAGTATTAGACCGTCTTATTTAGACCGTCATAAGAGAAAATGAAATCCTATTCCTAATAGTAATAGGAAATAATACTTATCCTAAATACATATGGAAAATGATAAACATCAAGTATAAATAAATGTAAACTCTAATTCGCCTAAGTCATTAGCGAATGGGCCGAATGGATAGCTGATGGGCCGGACGGTTTGGGCCTAATATGGGTCGATCACCACTTGGTTTATAACATTCCCCCTTGATCGACACATCCGGTTCAGGGCTTGTAACACGCTTAATGTTGCCTCATTAAAACCTTTTCAGGAAAGGACATCCACCAATTGATTTATAACACTCCCCCTTGGATGCCATAACCATACATGGATTGTAATACGCTTAATGTTGCCTCATTAAAACCTTTTCAGGAAAATCCAGTGGGACAAAACCATGGATAAGAAAAAAAAGTACAACACATGAACTCCCCCTGACTTGTACCCCCGTGTATGTTCTTCAAGTTGGCGCATGGACAATTTGATAGTTTAGCTTCATAGGCGCCACGTCTTGAAATGGTCCTTTAATTGGCACGTCCCAAACTGATAGATAAATTTCATGGACGCGTGGTTGGTGTAGACATGGTGAAGAAGTCGGCTGACATATTATATGACTGAACTTGTAGTCCTTTGAGCTTCTTAAACGTTGATGTAGGAATAGCTCTTGCCGAATTGTAACTTGAGTTATCTTGTAACTCTCATATCTTCTGGAACTTCATTAAGACATGGTCAAGACGTGCATCTTTGCAGCTGACTACTCTATGTCCTGGTCGGACGGATGGCACTCGACCAGTACTCGGATGGACCTCTAATCTGCGTTCAAACTTTACTCGCAAGTCCTCTCATGTCCCACTGCTTTGCCATACCGTCACTACAAGAAAACAGCGACATACTGAGGGAAAAAATCGTCGGTATGTTGTCGGAATAAAGTTATTCCGGCGACATACCGACGAAACAAGTCCTCGGAAATAACTCCTCGGAAATTCATTTTTCCTCGGAAATCCCTCGGAATTTTCCGATGGAATTCCGAGGAAACAAATTTCCGAGGAAATTCCGAGGACCACATGTTCGTCGGAAATCTCCTCGGAATATACAGAGGGAGAGCTTCCTCGGGATATTTCGATGGATTTTCCGATGGTCCAATCCTCGGAAGTTCCGACGAAATGTTCCTCGGAATTTTCATCGGAAGATTCCGAGGGACATGTCCCTCGGAAAATTCCGAGGAACGGTGTCCCTCGGAAAATTCCGAGGAACGGTGTCCCTCGGAATATTCCGAGGAACATATCCCTCGGTATATTCCGACGGACCCCGTTCCTCGGAATTTAAAAAAAATTAATTTTTTTTTAAAATAAAATTTTTGAAATATAAATTCGAAAATATAAAATTTAAATTAAAATTGAAATCATTAAAAT
>NC_027755.1:9265503-9265646 GCF_000695525.1 Brassica oleracea var. oleracea
TTTACAAAACATTTTTAATATCTATAAAAAACATTTTGTGATTAAAACTATTATTTGGGATTAAAAAAAAATATATATATATATTTAATAAATTTCGATATTTATTAAACATTTTTAATATTATTAAAACTATTTTTTGTAAT
>NC_027755.1:9265668-9266285 GCF_000695525.1 Brassica oleracea var. oleracea
ATATATATATATATTTATATTATATAAATTTCTATATTTATTAAACATTTTTAATATCTATAAAACCTTTTTTGTGATTAAAAACTATTATTTTTGATTTTTTTTTAAAAAAAAATATATATATTTATATTATATAAATTTCTATATTTATTAAACATTTTTAATATCTATAAAACTTTTTTTGTGATTAAAAACTATTATTTGGGATTTTTTTTTTAAAAACAAATTAATTTATATATTCTATATTTATTAAATATATTTTTTTAAATTTACAGGTCTCATGATGATCAGATCCGGCCTCGAAAGCTTCGTGGTCGTGGTGGTACGGGGAGCCAGTCTCGGGATTCCAGCCATTTTCAGGATTCCCCTTCGCCCCACAGCTCCTACCATACATATCCCTCTGCTGCACCCGCTCCTGCTCCTCTCGCTCCCGCTGCTGCACCCGCTCCTGCTCCTCCGGGTCCTCCGGGAGTGATGAGTGTTGCGGAGTTGGGTCGACAGTCCGGTCGTGACCATTTTCCCTATCTCACTCCGTATCCACATGGATGGGGTCAAACATGGTAATTAAACATTTTTTTCTTTAAAATTTGATTCATTATTAACCGTTTGTTCTTTTT
>NC_027755.1:9267253-9285599 GCF_000695525.1 Brassica oleracea var. oleracea
ATGATTTCAATTTTAATTTTAATTTTATATTTTCGAATTTAAATTTCAAAAATTTGATTTTTTTTTTAAAAAAAATAATTTTTTTAAAATTCCGAGGAAATGAACCCTTGGAATATACCGAGGGACTAGTTCCTCGGAATTTTTCGAGGGTTCAAATTCCGAGGAAATAAACCCTCGGAATATACCGAGGGACATGTTCCTCGGAATATACCGAGGGACCCTTGTTCCTCGGAATTTTCCGAGGGTTCATTTCCTCGGAATTTTCCGATGAAAATTCCGAGGAACATTTCTTCGGAACTTCCGAGGTAAATTCCGAGGACGTTCTCCCTCGGTATATTCCGAGGAGATTTCCGACGAACTGGTGGTCCTCGGAGTTTCCTCGGAAATTTGTTTCCTCGGAATTCCGTCGGAAAATTCCGAGGGATTTCCGAGGAAAATGGAATTTGCGAGGAGTTATTTTCGAGGACTTGTTTTGTCGGTATGTCGTCGGAATAACGTTATTCTGAATACATACCGACGATTTTTTCCCTCAGTATGTCGCTGTTTTCTTGTAGTGTAATGATAATGTTTCGAAGATTGATTAGTATACAAGTTTTGTGCGCTTGTGGTACCGTGTCCACGTTTGATCACACCCTAATATCCATTAAAATATTTAATTTTTTTGGGTGAAAATATTGAATTCCTTAGACTAAAAAATACATTTTGTCGTTGAAATAAGAGAAAAAAGGAATTGGTTAATCTTATTCTTATTCCATAGATAACGATACATATATATAGAAATACAATGATAAGGTTTACAATTTCTAGAACATGGGTTTATGGGCCTATATGGGCATCTACATAATAGTTCGTAACACTCCCCATTGGATGTCCATTATACAAATATACTTCCTAAAACGCATAAGGTGTTGCCTCATTAAAAACTATACCAGGAAAACTCAGAAGGAAAAACCATGGTTAAGAAAAAAAAAAAGTGCATCGCGCGTCTACTCCCTCTGATGAAAACATAACTTGAGATATCTGAGACGATACAATCCCATCTGATGAACTGACTTCTTCTTAGTCTTCGTCTTGGGCCGGTCCACTTCTCTTGGCAGATTTGACACTTCTCACTAAAACTTGAATATCTTGATGGCTCCAGGACAAAATGACTTCAAACCATTTGAAAATCAAAGATAACATTCATGTTAGGCACCGGTCTAGCTTTGGTAAAATGGGAATATCGAGCAATATTTGGGATATCAGTCGAAATTAGGTATTCTGATACAGCTTGTATATGTCTCACGAAAACAAGCATATCTCGAGTTCTCTCATCGAGAATGACTTGATTCCAATTGGAGATTAAAGTAGACTCAAAGATCTTTCTCTGGACACCGATTTAATATTTTAGTTCCATCTACAAGGTCTCTTTTGATTGGCAAACTTTTGACTTTTGACTCTGTCTCGTGAATAGAATGTGTTCATGCTTTGATTCTTCATCAAGTATGCTTGATCTTGGTCATTCTCTTCTGCTTCTCTAAATCTCAAAAATACATTGGAAGATTGGTAGATCTTTATCACTTAAGTGATAACATTCCTCTTAAAGTGTCTATCATTTGCGTGTTTTTTTGTTGTCTCGTTAAAACTTTGACATGGAAAACCCAATGGGACAAAACCAATGACAAGGAAAAAGAGTACAACCACACACATCATCATATTCTCCCCCTGGAAGAATCATATTTGGGAGATTTATTCTCATCATATATATATAATCTTTTTAAGAATTAATATATGCATATCCTTAGTGATAATCTCGTTTAGACCATAAGACTTTTTTGTGCATAACATACTTTCACACAAAAGGTCATATTTTTGGTTTATTAGGATTCGACGTCCAAATTTCCTTTTTTAGACAATCTTTTAAACTTGATATTGTACATACGAGTTATTCTCTTTCTTCTTATAAAATTTACTAGTATGACCACTGTTCTTGTTATACGAAATCATATCTTTTATTCATGTTATAAATAAGTAAATTTCCAATCATGGTACTTCATGACCAAGAATTATTTCTTTTATATGTTCAATACACTCGCACGGTAATATTCTTGAGAATGAGCACTTACTTCTTCTAGCAATCCAATCCTTATGGGGTTTACTGTTTCTTTCAGTTTATATACTTTTGAATCAATTATTGTCTGACTAGAGAAACTTAAAAATTGATGCTTCCACCACATGATGATGTGTTTCTTTATAATCAATTATAGGTCTTTGTCACAATCCTTGTTACAACATCACATCTATTTCACATAAAGACCTATTTATGTGCCACTAATTTTACACCTTCAGGTGTATGGACTACTTGTCCAAATACTCTTCTCTTTCGAGGATATTTAATCTCGCATCTATTGCTTATTTCCATCTTGACCAATCATTTCTTTGTGTGTGTACAGTTTTCAATAGATGATTTATGATCTCCATTCTTATCAACTGCTACATTGCATGCATAAGTATTTACGACGTCGATTTGATATCGGTTCATATTGTTCCAAACATGACATAGCTATTTGAGATTTCTTTATTCTCAGGTACCAGAATTTTTTTCTTGTCATGTTTTATATCTCTTTACGAGATCCTTAATATTCCATTCCTCGATTCTGCCATTCTCATTTATGCTCATTTTCTTTCCCGAGGATTATTATATTTGGAACCGATAGGTCTATCACACTTCAGGCGCTCTTTAAACTCATTAGCAGTTTGATATTGTCCTTCTGGGACACTTATTTTACTGGAGCATTTATAGCTGGTACTTTTGACTTAATCACTTTCTTGACCGTAAATGAGTCTGGCAACTCATATTCTAATCTTTGTAGTAGAATTATCTCCATACGTTAATTTTGGACTTCTATTTACACTTTTTAGTCCGAGGATCAATTGATAATTCATTCAACTCATTCATTCTCCAACTGTTTATTTTCTCCCCATAATATTGAATAGACTAACTTTCAAGTCTTTAAATAAATTTTATAAAATCTTCTAGATTTTATCATCAATAGAGATCATATCCAACATATTCATAACCTCCTTTGAGGTCTCATCTCTTACCGGTGTGGTGGAGCAACTACAACTTATCCAAATTTTCAAGATGTAGATCTTTGGTTCTGACCCGAAACCCGTTTGATGGGAGAGTTCTTAATTACTCTTTGGTATTATGCAAATCAATGCTGCTGCATCTTAAATATGAACATTAGCTACAAGATGTTTATCATGTATCCACAAATTTATAAAATAATCATCAATTGCTTGTGATTTCACCACTATTACCAATTAGTCTCGCAAACATCACGTTGTGGATCTATGACAAGGATACATACGACCTTTTTATCGATGCATATGGTGGATGATCAGTCCACCAGTGGGTGATCAAGCCCACAAACAGTTCCTTGTATAAATAGAATCCATATCTATTTGACTGGTGAAAACCGTATTCTTACATTGCCTTGTAAGCAAGCAACATATAGCAGATCATTCATAAAAATCTTCTGGTTCTTCAACGAATGTCCATATGATTATCTTTGGCATCATTACTAAACCGGGATGCGATAACCCGTTTGCCAAACATTACACTTTTGGTAAACTTCTAGTTTACTATTACATTTATCTCCATTTTCTAATCATTGTGTAGTACAATACAATAGTTCCTTGGGTAATACTTCTGATTGAAGGTATTCAACATATCTCTTTACTTATTATCTCAACATTATTTGATTCTAAATCTCCTGATTTTATTTTATAAATGACTTCTCAGGTATATTTCCAATGTGAACATACTTCTGGATGTTCCATTTACTAGGGATGTGTGATTCACTAATTCTTCCCCTTGAGATAATCACACTCCAAGTTCATATATTTAGAATTGAATCCCACTTTAGAATCAACAACATACTCAATTTAAGGTCATGTGTTATATCTTAGATCCTTTTGACATTTGAGACTTGATAAAATATAATGCATTAAAGATTTAAAGTTGCGTTCCCATAGGAAAACATGTATATGTTAGAGCTCCCAATAATTTTGATACTACAAGACATTATACTCACACTAGTTTTTATTTTTCTCATAAGGTATGAGAAATATCTCTTATTTGCTACCATCTTTATTTTCTCACTTGTGAAAATATCTTTCTTGAAAGAAATTTATTGGGCTCTATCTTGACCATATCAATATCCACATTAACTTCTATGACCACTTTTGTAGCCACTTCCTCGGACAATAATGTGGTCTTTCTTTTCTCAATATATAATGTCACATTCACGTAAGGGAATGGAGCATAATCAAGTAGACGTGATTCATCATCTGACATCAATAGCTCATTGTTTTTCTCAGACTAAAAGAGAGAAAAATATAGTTATAAACTTCTTTAATCTATTTTCTCCATCGTGTGTCTACTAGACAACTTTACTTGTGTGAGAAATATATTTTTAAATATTTATGCATCATTAAAAATTTCTTTTAGAAATTTTACTTTTAAACGTAACATCCAACATAGTTAAGATTTATTTATAGACTTTCAAGTCTTGTACTCTTTAGATGCAAGATACATAATGAGTTTTAGGTAATTACATTTAGGTGATCATATTTTTTTGGATTGTTTTCCAAAACTTATGGATATTTACGGTCAAACGTTAAACTTAAACCTTTATATAATGGTAATAAAATATAATAATCAAATTATATAAGAATATGTATTAATAGAAGCATCTTATTATATCAAGAAATAAATACCTATAGTAATTATTATATTGACTAAATTCTTAATTTCATGCTATTTAACTAGGTTTAGCCAACCAATCAATTTAGTGAACAACTTTTATATCACATGTATCAATTTTCATGCGAATTATTTTACTTAATCAAAATGTAGTTAACCTTTTATATAAAGCATGAAAATAAAATACTTATCTTGACAAGTAAAAGTGCAATGGAGATGCAAGTTCCAACTGATCATGTTTCCGGTTGGTTATAATTTCACATGATGATACTCAATCATGAAAATACTTAAAATTTGCTCATATAAATATGGCTATTAGTCAATGTTAGACATCAAAAGTTTAATTCTGAATTCATATATCAATAACAATAACTGAGCTTTTATGCACTAATGTCAATGCGTAAATTCCAAATTCCATATAAACTAACGAATATCTCCCGCAATAAATCAATAACAATAATAAAGCTACACAAGTGTGTCTTTATGGAAAATATATATACAAACGTAAGTTTTTTTTTTCGATACTAAAAGATGCCGTGCCTTACGGCACAAGTAATAAATAACCATGTATAACCAAATTAATAACCATGTATAACCAAATTAAACATGTGTCCACTTAAACTATCTAAACCAACTTCAAACCAGTAATTTCCAAATCATATAATTTAAAAGCATGTGACAATCAAGTAATGGACATATCACATATTTATTATAATTATTATCATCACAAATAAAACAAATACGAAAGCAATAGAGAATCATGTTTACATGATTATAGCCAGTTTACTTATCCCGATGATTGCAGAAAGTAATTGCGTAAGGTGAAATACGATTTGCAACGTAGACGGTTTCTGTTCATCGGCTTGTCAGACGACATAAGCCATCACGTTCGTTGGAAACAAAGCAGAGTTGTTGGCAAACAAAACAGTTTAGTTGGAAAAATCAAGTGGAGATCGGAGACGATGACTAAAAACGAAGACAACGTCTACCAACGGAGATCTGAGATCAATATCTCATGTAAAAATTTCGACTTATTCCTGAAATATTTACACAATTGCTCATGAAAACATGGCTAAAACTTAACATCATTAGATTTCAAAGTTAATTCAGAAGTCATGAATTGATAAAACAAGTCATTAACAAACAGTCATTAATTATCTAAATCAGTTTATATGAAGTCATTAACAGCGCAATTGTATGTATAATCTCATGACCTATACACAATCTATTACAATAAAATAGGTTTTTCTCTTTTTTCTTGCGTCCACCTCAGCAAGAGAGCATGAGGCGTTTTGTGCCACCTGGCATTAAAAAAAGATCCAACGAAATTGCTTCTCATTTGAATATGGGCATTAAGAAAAAATTTGAAGCCCAAACAAATATTATGTTTTGCCGCCTTCTTGCTTTCGATCTTCTCAGTTTAGCAGCCATAAGTTCCCGAGAACTTAATCACTGTAACGTCTTCAGCTCTCATTAATACGTACTTTACTCGAGTTTTACGTGGTTAACAGACTCCTACCACTCTAAAGCATTCAATCGATCTCATCATGTCCCTTGATAACCGACAAAAGCTCTGACTATAAGACTCCAAGTTGAAGCAATCAAAAGGTACACAGCTGTTTCGAATCCCTCATCTTTATACCAAATTCACCGAGACCAAAACCGTGAAATCAACCGGCAAGACCCCCACCGCTCTATTGTTTTTGTCGCTGCTATATTTCTCGTCTCCAATGTTTTCAAACCCGGACTGAACCGACGGTCGGACCAGGTTGAACCATGAACCGAAAATAATCCGGGTTGGGTTAATGCTAAAACCCAATTAAGATCGAACCAGTTAAAAACCCCTACCGAACCGCCAAAAACCCGGGAACCGGCGACCCAATGAACCAGCAAACCCCGGTTCATATATAAGTCAAAAATTTGTTAATGAAACAATTAAATTTTCTTCTTTTTAAAGTAAAAATAAGAATTATCAAAGATTAATAAAATATCGTGTCTCGTCTTTTTCGTTTGTCGTCTCTACAACTAATAAATTACAAGATTCACAAAGTTTAATATTCAAGTCAAGATATTATTTTTGTCTACTTCTCATTTTGTTTAAATTTTTGTTTCATGATCACTTGTTTTGAAGACTTTAAATAATTAAAACATTTACATTTCTGAAATTTGTATTTCAAAATATAACTTTTACCTAATGCGTATATAATTTTTTTAAAGGTGATGAAGATTTAGAGTGATAAGATCTGGAATAAAGTTTAAATGTGCTTTTCATATTGATTTTAGATTTTAATTATTATTTTTAAAAATTTCTACACATTATGGCTATTTAAACATTTTATTTGATATGATCTATTTTTCTTTAAAAAAAATACATATCATTTATAAAATATCATTAAATTTAGTTTAATATAAGTAAACCCGATCGAACCCGGTTCAGACCCAGTCGAACCACAATGACCCATGACCTAAAAAAATTTCGATTCACTAGCCGGTCCGGTTTTAAAAACACTGCCCGTCTCTTAAGATTCCTACGAGCATGGTTAGTTCTCTCACTGGCTGATCTTTCAATTTTATTTCGTGGCGTAGAGCCGGAATACCACTCGTAAATAATATAAAGAATAACCAAACTAAACAAAGGTAAGATCTCATAAACTCATTTTAATTAACTACTAGATCAATCTCAGATTGGATTATAATTATATCAGTCGCAGTATTTGGTAAAGAATCACTATATCACAAAATTAACAATTGAAATATTTTGTCATGATGAAGAACATAACGAAGCAACACAAAACAATTTAATTAGGAGACGTACAAATAAGTCAAAGATCTCCATCAACTACGATTCAAATAACAAACATATTTAAAGATCATTTAGACTTATCTTAATTAGAGCAGATGGTGTCGAGTAGATTAGTTTGTCAGGCATAGACGTCGATAAGGTGTAAGCTAGTTGACTCTATACTTTTTTTTCCTGACGGCTGGGACTAGAATTTCGTGCTAATGATAACGTGTTGTGAATCAAGAGAAAGATAAAATTGGTTAATCTTATTCTTATTCCATAGACAAAGTTACATATATATATATAGGAATACAATGTTAGGATTTAGAACCTTTTGAACATGGGCTTATGGATCTATACGAACATTCACATAATAGTTCATAACACATTTATTTTTTCCTATATGTTTTTAACAAGATAGACTATTGAAATTTTAAACTATAAGATACCATTTAAGACTACATACAATAGCAATCATATATTATTATATCTGCTGTGTTAAACCAATATCTGGTGAAATATTTAACTTCCAAAATTTAATTCCAATAAAACCTTACAAATTCATTATTTTGATATTTATTAAGAACAAATTAAAAAAAAATCTTAGATTAAATTTGGATCATAATAAATTTTTTTACATGGATATTCAATGTTCAAGAAAGCTCTAGGCGGTAACTCAACACCTAGCACTTAAAACAACTAAGCGGACGCTTAGATTATTAGTTAGGAGTCTTAGGCATTTATAAATTATAACAATATACTAAATATATGTAATTTTTTAATTAAATATCACTTTTCACAAATAATAAGTTTTGCATTATTTTATTTTCATAAGATTCTATGTTATAATATTTTAATTGTTTAGGCGGTATATAAAGTAATCGCCAAGGTCTTATAAAGCCTATCGCCTAAGCCCGCGCATCGAACACTTTCTTGAACACTATTATTTACAGATGTTACAGAAATGTTGAACATAAACAAAAAATACATTTAGTTAAGCTTAAGAGAATTTATTTGGTTACCTATTATTTGATGATATTGTAACATCTTGGTTTGTGGTATATGGAAAAGCTTAAGAAAATTGATTTGGCTACTTATGTTACCAAAGTGCACTTACTTTTTCTGGCACACATCCGTTTAGAACTCCAAAGTTAAGCGTGGTTGAGCTGGAGTAGTAGAAAGATGGCTGACCTATCGGGAAGTGATTCGTGATATCATGCGAGTGAGACCAAAGCACGGGGAAATGTCATGTGATGATTGCAGGGTAAATAAACATGATGTATGAGCCTCTGAAAAATTAACGCACCGCCCGTTGGACGGGATGGGTCTCACTGGCCGAGTGAGCGGGCGTTGATAGCCCATTAGTCGTGGGTGGTCGGGGTGTTACAGATATCTCTATAAAGACATTGCCTGACGCGTGCAATGGCAGCACACATCATGTGTAGCATGTCATTGTTTAGTCATGATGCTCTGGTCCTGCTGTCATCTTGAAGAGGCGTCAGCTGGGAGTCGTGGAAGCCTGTACTGATTGGAGTCTATGGATAAGAAGTACAGAGGTTGGCGATCACCCTGCTTAATCTAAGGTCCAATAGTTGTTAGTGCAGTGACGACTAGTTTTAGAAGCTGAAGTAAAACAACTCCTCAATGTGTCTATGTACGAGTCGTGAAGTACTACATGAAGTCGTACAAGAATTGCTACATGAAGTGAAGCTGTGTAGCTGACTTAAAGACTGGAATCGAAGCCGACTTAGAGCTAAATTAAAGACTACTTGGAGGCTAAGTAAACTATGATTTACCTTGGAGAAAAGGTAAATCATCAAAGGAAGATTTCCAAAGGCTTTAAAGAAGATTTGGAAATATTCCATAAAGGAAGATATGAGAATATTTCTTCCTTGAGAAGTTGGCAAGGTTAAGCCATGAAATCAACTAGTATAAGTAGAGAAAGACGTGCCTTGGGATAGGTACCACCTCAAGAGAAGGCCGTAAACATAAGGACTTTGGTGTTGAATGAGAGTAGACACAAAGCATAAGGGCTAGGGGTCATGAGGGGGTCAGAGGGGTTCCTTGGTTAGTTTGTTCTACGAACGTGTTAGGCTAGTGTCTCTGTCTGAGTGTGACATGTTAGTCAACTCGGAATAGAGCTAGTAAGACATTTTATCTATGTAAAGAAAAACTTTCACTATTATCCTGCTGTAGTACTTTGTGAAATTAAAAAGAGCATTGTACTTGTATGTTTTAATCTCTATAACAGAGTCGTCTTGCACCTTCAATAGTTAGTGCATCATGATCCTACTGGTCATCACCGCCGAGGACCTGATCGCTTGTGGCGCCTTTTTTGGGTCGTGGTGGAGGACGAATGAGCTCTCTTGAAGGAAGAAACTATACCGTATCAACTGAATTAAGGTGGTGTGAACGCGTTGCGGGAGCCTAATATGAATGAATGTCATCTCTAGACAATGGACCGTGCATGCTCACTTTAGAATTAGGTCCACAAAATAATTCTTCGTTCATCAATAAAGAAATTCCAACAAACTGCAACACATTGTCTCCATGCTTGCCCTTTACCATCACAGCTTTATGAAAACGAAAACAACCATGTTTAGTAATACGCGAGATTTGCACCAAAACCACTTGTCTTGCTCTTACTCCCATCTAAGAAGCTTTGTATTCTGTCAAATTCGCGGCTAGCACCGCTCCCATGTTGAAATTGTGTGCAGGTGGGAAAGAGCAATATGTAGCCTTGGGTAAAAAAATATCTCATCCCTTGAAAAAGAAGGCACAACTCATCAGTCATAACACCGACAGCTTTCATCGTTCCATAAAGCATGGAACCAATAATGCGCACTGGATATCTCAGAACTGGACTGCGATCAAATGACTCCTTAGCATATCGCACCTCGTAGACTCCTGTACCTATGCGCTTCCAGAAAGGTGAGAATTCAGAAAACCAATGGAAAGAGGTAGTCTTTCGATGAGTTGAATCCAAATATGCCACAGATGTCCATGATGGATAACTCATAGTAGGTCATGTTTATGATGAAAAAAAGAATAGCATCTAGGCTTTATTCATCAGCAAATGTGAGATGTGTAGATGCCAAGAACCGGCGCACTAAGAGCATCAATATAGGTTAGTTTCTTAAAATTAGGTTCTCAAAAGCAAAATAATAATATTTAAATTAAATAAATAAGTTTTAGTTTAAATAAAAAAATGAATTATTTAGATAGAGACATGTGGAATAAGATGCATTTAGAAGATGACATGTGGAGGTAAAATAATTAAAGAGATTCTTAAAGAGTTTAATTTGAGTGCTGATTCATTCTCTTTTTTTTAAATTTTTTTTTAATTCTTAGATACTCTTTGAAACCTTGTGTTGGAGCTGTTCTAAGTCTGGGTATATGTACTTGCAAAGACTCTATGCTCGAACAATGTCTCAACATCAACCTTAACGCCCAATGCTTCCATTGCGATAGGACAACCAATCTGAGTAACCGGAATCACGTTCTTCATGTTGGTGAGATAGTATGCATCATCTTTACTCCATTTCTTTGCTCGAGGTCCCAGCGATGAACCTTCTCCTTGGTTCTCTTTACCTGCATCACATGCTTTAGACCAAACCATTATCTGCAAAACAAGATCTCAGAAACGAATGAGAAAATGATGTAGATCATCCCATGACATCAGTATCATCTTAATACTTATAGTGATGTAACAAGATAAGTAACAAGTGAACAGGTTCTCAATAAGGAATCTTTCTGAGCCTCTGGATCCATTGCAAGTGAGAATCAAATTCAGCAGAAAAAACTTAATGTGATAAGTTTTTTTTGCACTAAATGCAGACCGCTAGTGCATGACAGTTCACGGTATTACTTAGTGATCGAATCAACGAGGACAAGAGTTACACAACGACTGTTCGAGAGTAGAGTAGAGCTATAAGAAAAGGAGTTTCTTTTTTTTTGAAAGAAAATAAAACACAGAATGCAAATACAGCTTAAACTTATGAGGAAAGGCGTTAGGCATAATGCAGTTCTCAGAAACACAGCTCATGAAACAAATGTATTAAGATTTTTTCCGGAACTCAAAAATGTAATTTAGATTAACCTACTTATGCAGCACTAAACCCTATGTAGTAGAAATCATGTTTGATAGGTTCATGAAACTTTCTAACATAAATTTCATTGGTTTATATTGGGTCCGATTGGTAATGACTGTACCTTTAAAATTTTTGTTGTAGAAAAAAATCTATAGACTTTTTGCTGTAGCTTTAAATTTTATTGCTGTAGAATTTTATTGAAAGCACTAAAAATTTGCTTTGGATATTTGGCTCTGCAGAACACTTGTACAACTGTAGATTATTTCAAGAGCTGTGGTTTCAAAAAAAAATTTAAAACTTGATTGCTCTGAATTTGGTTCTATAGAAATAAATAGAGTTGCGGACAGCACCTACAACAACTACCAATCACCCCCATTATTTCACTCATTCTAAGTTCATTCAGACATAAAAAAATATATTTTGGTGCTTTAAACAACCTAAGATCAGAAAATAGGTCATGAACCTAATTCTTGCATCAAGAACAACCTAGATAAAGAACCGAGTAGATAATTCTCAAATTTAACATATCAGTTTCACAAATTCATGATTGTTTCGAACAACCCCAACCTTAACATCTAGATTACTCAGACATGGAAAAAGAAACCCAAAGAATCAATGAATAAGCCATGATAGCAATATAAATAAATAAGAGGGTTCATATTTCTTCTCTAGAAAAGAGTATGGAATCGCCTCGCCACTCTAGAGCGATGTAAAACAAAAATTAAAATTAATCTTAGCCTAAATAATGGCTTAAAATAGCAGAAATATGTCTAAGTTTGCCACAATCGAATTTGAGGCTAAATCAAACCGAAAATAAAAAACAACCAATTTTTTTTTCTTGTATTGAACCAGAAAGCGCATAAATTTTGATTTAACCGTTAGATCGACCTCAAACAGGTAGCATTGGAAAATACCTCAATTCTCTATCATGTGTCCAAATTTGACCTCAATCACACCGTGGGATATCCTCCACTCAAAGCTAAAATTTTGACGCATATGCACAATTTTGCAATCCATAAATGCTCTTTTGCACTCAGATCAACTCCTTCTGTTCTAACTCGACATAAAACTTGAAAAGATTTGATAAAGGACGAAAAAATCAATAACAGACTAAAGACTCAGAAACACACACTATGACTCGATAAACACCTGAAAACAAGGGTTAGAAACTGACAAATCATTGTTTATCAACTCTCCCAGACTTAGTATTTTGTTTGGCCTCAAACAGAAAATCAATCAAAGTATAAGCAAGAGGTTTTAGAAAATGGGAACTAACAAATTATTTAAAAGGTTGCCTTACCATTGCTGGTTGCAAGCCACCTCAACGAGCACCAACCTTAAAAGGTACTTCCATGTACTCGACCCTCATCTTAGTAACCCAATTATTTTCAGCCCACAAATCATAAGAGCTATCCAAATTCATCATCAATGGCCTCATTTGAGATTGAATAATGCATTCTTGTCGAGGGAGTATCAATCAAAGAACATATAGATTCTTACTCATTCATGTATCTGATCACAAAGACAATCTTATTTTTTTTATTTTTCTCACTTCCCTCAGCCAAATTTTCCATACCTTCTAATGTATCTTTTTATTTATTATATCGACTGAGTTTATTGGAGATGCTTTCATGAGACACAAGAACTAATATGGGTAACCATTAAGTGCCTGATTCACTTATTATTGACCTTTAACCATTTTTTATTGAAGGGAAGTGAGCGGGAAACCATGCTCACACATACTAGCCTTTTCAGACATGAACGAGGATTTTGGTCCAGTGTATACCAAGACCCATGACAAGAGAATCAAATAGATTAAGTAGAAGGTCAAATTTGGATTCTTCAACCACCTAGACAAGCATGTTTGTTATTGGCAAATCAATCCCCTTGGACATTTTCCATTTTTATAGTATGCAGTCAATAACGGAAAGAATGGTCACTGAAACATTAGTTAGATGGTTAGTTCCAAGAAAAGCTCAAAATTCTCGACTAAAACTTGATTCAATAAAACGAACAAACGAGTTAGTAATGATAAATACACTGCCTTGAACTTAGTTCACACTTTCTCAGTGTGAAAATAAATCAAGAAGGTGAATAACAAGGAAAAATACAAGCACTTGTTTTAAGTCATTAGCTCGACTATAGTATGGAGATCAACTGGGTTGAGTACAAAAAATTGGGTCAAAACAAGTTCCACAGTTGGACATGCTAAGCTCCAGAATTCATTCAACAAGCAGCAGCGTCGGCGAAAACTTGTTCATCTTTGCTGTTGGCCATATCATTTCTCATGCCCCTGAAATACGCAAGAAAGAAGAAGAAGAGACGGTCAATACTGAAAGAAATAAATTCTTAGACTAAACTCTAGTCCTAGACTTTTAGTTAATGTAATTGGTCCTTGGCCGCGGCGCAAAAAAGTTGATATGATAAGGTTTTACCCACTAAATGCAGACAGCAAGTGCGTGACAGTGTGCGGAAGTACTTAGGGATCGAATCCACAATGAAAAGGGTTACACAATGACTCTTTGAGAGTAGAGTATAGCTATAACAAAAGAAGTTTTTTGTAGCGAGAAATTAAAAGACATAATGCAGATGCGATGTAAAATTATGAGTAAAGGCGTTAGGCAGCATGCAGTTCCCAGAAAACATAGATCATGAACCAATTGATAAGATTCGTTCTCGAACTCAAAAACCTGATTATATAAAACTACTTTTTTACAGTGCTAATCATGTGTAGTAGAAGCCTAAAGACTAACTTCCATTGAATTTTAAATTCTAAACATGCATAAATATCGTGTGTGATAGGTTCACGCAACTTTCTAACTTCAACTTCCATTGTCTAAGAATATTTCGCTCATTCTAGATTAATTCAGACGTTTAACAATCACTTTCGGTGCGTTAAACAACCCAAAATCAGAAAATAGGTACATTAAGAACAACCTAGATGAAAAATCGAGTAGATCATTCTCTAATCTAACTTGCCAGTTTCACAAATTCATGGTTTCTTCAAACAAGTCTATGCCTAGCATGTAGATTACTAAGACATGAAAACCAAACACAGGTAATCAATGAATAATTCAGTATTCTTTATATACTAAAGCACAAGTCGCATGACCAACAAATTTTTGACACATGACATATATTAAAAATAAAAAAATAAAAATAAAAAATGCAAAATAAAAAACACAATAACGTTTAGTAACTGCTTTCTATTTATTTTCCATATAAAATAAAAATTTAGATCTAACAAAAGTCCCTAATCTTTCTCACATGATCACACGATTTCCAAACTGTTACACGTAGAGGAAGTTTGACTCATAGTGCTATAAATTCATCTCTACCTGGATTCAATGTAATTTTCTAATTTCATTGCAATGGTTCTATTGACTCTCTTTGTGAAAGGGTGATGAAGCTTTAATTTCTAACTAGACAAATGATTGCTTCTGAGATAGTCTTCGACAGAAACTATTATCAACGATTAAAACAAAATAAGTTTTCTATGGAGAAGCTTAATGCAAAGTTGGCAGATCAAGATTAAAGTCCAGGTTAGTGAAACTAAATATGCCCAAACTCTTCAATACTCAAACCTACATATAATATTTTATCTCTTAACGTAGTACCTTGAGCCGGCCCTGAGTGGTGGTGACTTGAAACTTCATCTGGAGAAGTTAGTAGAAGCTGAATACGTTCAAGAGTTCATCAAAAAGAACCATTTTGAACAAGAAACTATTACGGAACCAAGTGAATCTTGGGAGTTTTGTAGAGAGGCCACTCATGCAGACACATACGCATATAAAAACTACTGTAGAGAAGAGAGGATTGTTGCAAGATCGTAGCTGAAACGAGCATGATGTTGTTATAGTTTTACTTACTTATTTCGATTTTACAGATTTTGGTTTTTGTAATATTCAGAGAAACCCTCGTTCTATACTTTTTAGTCTTGCTTGTTTGTTTTTCTGTTTTTTTTTTAGATTTGCAAATTGCAATGTTTGTTGACATTTGGCATCCACAGTTTGTAATGGTTTATGTCGGTGTTTTTAAAACCGACCGGCTAGCGAGCCGAAATTTTTTTGGGTCATGGGTCATTGTGGTTCGACCGGGTCTAAACCGGGTTGATCGGGTTTACTTAGATTAAACAAAATCTAATGATATTTTATAAATAATATATAAAAAATAGATCATATCAAATAAAATGTTTAAATACCATAATGCGTAGAAAAACTTAAAAATAACAATTAAAATCTAAAATCAATATAAAACATATTTACACTTTATTCGCAGATCTTATCACTCTACATCTTCATCACCTTTTTGAAAAATTATATACACATTAGGTGAAAGTTATATTTTGAAATACAAATTTCAGAAATAAAAATGTGTCAATTATTTAAAGTCTTCAAAACAAGTGATCATGAAATAATTTTTTTTTAAAAGTGAGAAGTAGACAAAAACAATATTTTGACGTGAATATTAAACTTTGTGAATCTTGTAATTTGTGAGTTTTAGAGAAGACAAAACAAAAAGACGAGAGACCATACTTTATTAATCTTTGATAAATCTTATTTTAACTTAAAAAGAAGAAAAAATAATTGTTTCATTAACAAAATTTGGCTTATATACGAACCGGGGTTTGGTCGGTTCATTGGATCACCGGTTCCCGGGTTTTTGACGGTTCGATAGGGGTTTTTAACTGGTTCAATTTTACTTGGGTTTTAACATTAACCCAAACCGGATTATTTTTGGTTCATGGTTCAACCCGGTCTGACTGCCGGTTCGGTCCGGGTTTAAAAACATTGGTTTATGTGGACTGGTTGAATTGTAACTGTCAAAAAATTTAGCTTTAAAATCTAAATTAGAGTTTGATCCGCGCGTCCGCGCAGATATTGATTTTTATGTTCTTATATATTGATATTCTTTTTCATGCTTAGTGTTATATATTTTAGATGTGTCGTCGTATAACAAATTGTATTCAAAAGATCCGGACTAAATCGGGTAATAAGATTATATTTTTGTTACAAATATCCGAACCACTTTCAGATACATTGGTTATTTAGATATTCTTATGTTCCTACATATCATAATCAAAGTCATTCAGACCCGGGAGGACTCAACTCGAACCTCACACATAAATTTATAATATCCAAGGGGGGCCTAATGTCAAAACCCAAAAAAAACTGATCCCAAAAGAAATAATTTGTACCTGAATTAGTACCCGAATGTCCATACCTAACTGATTCTATAAATAATTAAAAAAAAACTGTTTTTATATGTTTGGCTAAAATAAGGGAATAGAACGAATTTTTTATTTAGTAAAATAGTTATACGAAGTGAAACATTTAGTGAAAATAAATATAATACATTTTAATTATTTTGATTTAAGTTATTATTTTGTTCACATAAATTATGCTTTTGAATTATGTGTTTGGCTACGTAATTTTTCACCGATTGGAAAGAAGATAAAAGAAAGTTTTAGTAAAACAGATTAAACTGAACTATTAACCATATGCAAAACTCGGTTATTTTACATCTTTTTGTTTTAATAATTTGCACAAAGTTAATTTTGATTAAATAATAACTAAAAATATGCACTATTACCTTTATGGTAATATAATTAATGATGTGATTTATTGTTAAGATAATATAATTAATGAAATCATTAAAAAGATACTATACTTCTTTTTTTATACTTTTTTTATACTGATATTCATCTTTCCAAACAATTTTCATTTATATTGTTATCCATGTTTCCAAATAATCCTCAAATGTACTTCAGTTTTAATAATATAGATTTGCACAAAGTTAATGTTGATTAAATAATAAATAAAAAAAATCTGCATTATTACTTTTATGGTAATATAATTAATGATTTGATATATTGTTAAGATAAATAAAATTAATGATGTGATATATTGTTAAGGTAATATAATTACTGAAATTATTAAAAGGACATTATATTTTTTTAAATTGATATTCATGTTTCCAAACAGTTTTCATTAATATTGATATATATGTTTCCAAATAATCCTCAAATGTACTTCAATTTTAATAATATAGATAGTGTTGTGAAAGTAATGGAAAAGTCTGTCTTTATACATAACATAGAGGTTCCTTATATAGGAGATTACACCGTCATAGATAAATGGAAAGAGTACAAATCATAATCCAACTACGAAAAGGAAAACATAAAGACGTAAGGAAAATGAAAAGCTGGCCGACTCTCTCTTTCTTAGGCCGCCGATGGTATAATCTCTTGGTCATGAGCCATCCACAATATGGTTCATAACACTCCCCCTTGGATGCCATAACCATTTAGAGCTTGTAATGTGCTTTAATGTTGCCTCATTAAAACCTTACCAGGAAAACCAATTGGGACAAAACCATGGTGAAGAAAAAAGAGTACAACACACATTACTCCCCCTGATTTGGACATTACTGAAGGTCCCTTGGACCTCTCCAATTTTCTGCAATCCGTGGGTGATGAAGATCTTGGGCAGAATATGCTTCGTCCTCGAACATGATAGTTGGTTCTTCTTTACCATCGGCCATGCCACAATCTGATCGAACATATTGAGTCATCGACCTCAAATACACACACACGAAATCTTGGATGATGTTGCTGTGATATGTGTGTACCACCATGTATAAACATAACCTGTCTGAAAACAAATTAACAAAACCAAATAACCCTTCTTGGGCTGGTTAGTATAAAATAAATCAAAATCAAAG
>NC_027755.1:9286164-9286799 GCF_000695525.1 Brassica oleracea var. oleracea
TGGTCCATTCAACCCATCAAAGGTTTAAGGTATACATAAACTCTAAGAACCCATAATCGAATGAACTAATGTTCAAAGTGAAACCCTAAAATCTGTAAACCCTAAATTACGTGTGCATGGATTGTTTTATTTGATTGATTGAATGTTTCTTTGAGGTTTAAATCCGTGTGAGTTAGGATTGATAGTTTTATAACTAATTAGAATGATTTGAGGTTTAATATTGCATGTTAGAATCTGTTATAATATAAACCCTAATTCGAATTGATAAACCCTAAAATAGAATCCGTGTATTGCATAACGAATTGAATGTTTTTGAGGTTTTATATTATACTAGGTTGATAGTTTCATGATATAATCAATTGTTCTGAGGTTTAAGATTATTTGCTAGAAGCTGATTGGTTAATAAAACCCTAATTTCGAATTGAAACTCTAAACCCTAATTTGCGTATTCCTAAAATCAGATTGCTTGATTCCATATTGATAAATATTTACCTTGAAACTGATTAATAAAATTGATAGAATCAGCCTTGAAATTGATTGTTTTGGTTTTTCATGATTGAAACCCTATTTTTGGATCGAAACCCTAAATTGTGTAATGCTTGAATCCGTTTGATTATTTTTGATTATTGATCCAT
>NC_027755.1:9286941-9297538 GCF_000695525.1 Brassica oleracea var. oleracea
TATATCTACTTGACCGTGTGGCCAGTTTGCATCATATATCACCCTGACCAACATGTTTATGTGATGCGCATGATCTAATTATTATCACATTTGCATGATCTGATTGTTTTAAATTGAGGTTCCATAATTCCACTCCTGTACATATAGAATCAGTATGCTAGGTTTGCATTATAACCATATGGCCGCATGAAAACATATAGAAATTGCTTGTTTGGTCGATACCCTTGCTTGATAAATCTGTGTGACTTATTATGAATCATATATCACTTTGACCATGTGGCCTTATTGCATTATATCACCTATGGCCGTGTGGCTTGTTTGCTTATTAGAAATGTATTGCCTTCATAGCATGTCTTGTTTATGGCCGTATGTTAAATATTTTATGAGATCTAAAATTGATTGATATATGATTTGAGATGTCGAAAATCAACTTGAATTTTGCTGTCCTAAATCTCTCAGGAGATAATTATTTGAAATGGACACTTACTGAGTTTATCCTAAAGTCAAAGGACTTGGTGAATGAATCACAACAGGCGATAATGCCAATTGAGAAAGATTGATACAGGGCAATATTAATTATTAGCCATCATCTTATTAAGAGTCTCAAAGATCAGTATCTGACTATAGAGAAATCTAGACATTTGGACAGAGTTAAAAAAAATCGAGATATGATCACCAAAGAACGATGTTATTACCAAAGGTCCTATTTGATTGGAGGAATCCCGGAATCCAGGACTATAAGTCCGTGGATGATTCTATTGCTAGTTGGGCAAAATAATGGATTACTGATGAGAAATAGTGAATTGAGACCTCCTGGATTAACCTTATTACCTGATACCAATAAGGCCGCATAAGGAAAAAAAAAGGTAACCACGTCCAGAATGATAGACCACACGGCCATGGCCGTGGAGGGTGGAAATGACGTGGCCATGGCCACTATAACACATTTGGCCGTGGGAATCACTATGGCACAGGCCGTGGGTATCAACCCAATTTGAGCCATGGTCAAGGCAATGGCCGTGGTATATCCTTTAAACCACAAAGCTCGACCAAATCAGTATGCCATAGATGTAGAATGGGGAACCATTGGGCTAAGATATGAAGGACTCCCAAACATTTTTGTGACCTCTATCAAAAGAGAGTCTGAAAGGGAAGAATCCTGAAACCCACTTGGTCTATAAAGATGGTGAAAATAATTTCGAACATGATCAAGATGATCTTATGGAATATGAGACTTATGATTGTCTAAAAGAATCAAGTTGATAATCTGATTTCGACATCAAACTTGTGTGATTGCTTTGCTTGTATGTTTTCTCTGATTTTTATCTCCTTGAATTTATTTATATTACATTGTCTGCTTAGATTAAATGAATGAATGATTTTTCTATATGAGTACACTGAAAAATGCCAATATAAGTACTATAGCAGGTATCGCCAGTCTGAAGGGTGCTGGATCGGGGATTTGTGGGAAGGGTTTGGAATTGGATGGTGCTGTATCGGAGATACAAAAGGTTTTGGAATCGGAGGGTATAGATTTGGAGGTTTCTGAAGTAGGGAATCAGTTTGAGAAGAAACCTACTGGTTCTGTAGTAGAAAATGAAAGGGAGAAGAAACGATTGGTGAACCTTGAGAGGGGATCAAATAGGGGCAAATCATCATGGGTTGAAGTAGCTCAATAAAAGAAGGTTCTGAAGAAGTACGATCTAGAAATTAAGGAGAAGGAGGGCCAAAAGGAGGTGGAAATACCAGATGATATCATCAACAAAGCGAATCATCTTTGGGATGATTACCTGATTGGGAAGTTTTTGGATACAGCTCCACATATTGCTAGAGTTCATGCTATTGTGAATAAGATTTGGAATCAAGGAGGTGATAAATCAACACAAATAGATGTTCATGTGGTTGATGAAACAACAATGAAGTTCAAGGTTTCAAACCCAGCAATGCGAGGTCGTATACTAAGGAGAGGCATGTGGAATATAGGAAACATTCCTTTGGTGATGACTAAGTGGACACCAGATGAATTGAAGGAGAAACCAGAGATAAAATCCATTCCGATGTGGATTTATCTTAAGAATGTGCCTCTGAATATGTTCTCATGGCAAGGACTGAGTTTTATTACGAGTGCTGTGGGATTTCCAATTCGTTTGCATCCAGAGACTGCAGCCTGCTCAAATTTCAAGATAGCAAAGATTTTTGTCAATGTTGATCTTTCAAAGGAGCTGCCAAGCAAGATAAACTTCACGAAAGATGGGGTATCTTCATTGGTAGAATTCATCTATCCATGGTTGCCTATAAGATGTAATACTTGCGGAAAATGGGGGCACATAGAAAAAGTCTGCATTGTGAATAAGAAGGATGACTCAGGAAAGTCAGTACAACAGATAATAAAGGTGGGAGCAAACAAAAAGGAGGAAGAAGAAGCTCTACTTGCGGATGCTGGAAAGGAGGGGGAAATGAAAGAAGGAAATACTGAATCCGAAAAGGAACATGTCGAGGAAAATGAAGAGGAAATGGAGGAAGGTCAACTAAATGAGAATTGGTTGGGAGTTGCAGTAGGGAAGATTAGCAGAAGTCCAGTTAATTTGAAGTATGGCCAGGTGCAGTTGTTAACTCCATCTCGATATGCACTTCTGGAGGTAGATGAAAATGGGGAGCCATTGCATCAAATAGAAATAGAAGAGGTTTTGAGTGTTGGCAAGGAAATTGTTGAGGGAAATTCAAATAAGGAGAAGGGAAAGGATGCTACAAGAGATATAATTGAAGTTAAGAGTAACATGGAAGAAATGGAAGAAGCAGTTAATGAGGATGATAGAGAACCGATCTTGGGTATTGCAGGCTTACAGAATACTGATGAGCACTGGCCAGACCTGGTAAGTTCTGCTCTGAGAGTATCGTTACCAAGAAGATCGAAAACACTACACAAGGTCATTCCGGAGAAAGTGTGAGCTTCACCGGGGAAGTTAGGAGGGAAAAGAAATAAGAATCAATCTCAATGACAGGATTCTTTTGGAATATGAGGGGTTTTAACAAAAAATCAAAACAAGATGTAGTTCGAAATTGGGTTAATTCAAAGGATTTACAGTTTGGAGGGTTGTTGGAAACAAGAGTTAAGGAAAGGAAAGCTCAGCAGATTGTCGAAACAATGTTCAATGGCTGGTCTCTCATCTCAAATTATGAATTTAGTAGGAAAGGGAGAATATGGGTATTATGGAGTTCCCGAGTTCGCTTAACTCCAGTTTTTAAATCTGGTCAGATAATAACAGTCTCGGTTCAGTTGGATGATGAGACAGAAGAGTTTCTTTGCTCATTCATATATGCAGAGAATACAGCTGAAGAAAGAAGAGAGTTATGGGATGACATAAAGTCTCATCAGGATTCGCCGTTACTCAGAGGGAAGCAATGGATAATAATGGGTGATTTTAATGAGATTCTTGATGGTGAAGAGCACTCAAGTTACCAAGATTCGGGGTTTACAAATACGGGTATGAGGGAGTTTGATGATATTGTTCAGTATTGCAATTTTACTGATTTGGGATGTCAAGGTCCGAAGTACACTTGGTGTAATAGAAGAGAGGAAGGTTTAATTTGTAAGAAGTTGGATAGATTTTTGGTTAATGAAACCTGGCTGAATGATCGTACTCAAGCATATGGAGTTTTTGAAGCAGGGGGATGTTCTGATCTCCTTCGTGGAAGGTTTCATTTAACTACGGAGGTAGTGAGTAAAAGAAGACCTTTCAAGTTTACGAATGTAATTGTGGAAATGCCAGAGTTTTTAAAGGTGATGGAAGATTTTTGGAAGGAGAATCAACCTTTGTTTCAGTCTACTTCAGCTCTATTCCGGTTTTCGAAATATCTAAAGCTCTGAAGCCACAGATTAGGAAACTGAGCAAGGAGAAATTGGGAAAACTGTCTCTGAGAGTTAAGGAAAGATACAAAGAGTTTTGTGAGAAGCAGGAAAGGCTACTAAATGATCCTACTCAGGGTAATATGAAGGAGGAACTACTTGCAGCAGAGAGATGGCATAGAATCTCAGGGATTGAAGAGAATGTATTTAAGCAGAGGTCAAAGATGCATTGGCTGCATTTGGGAGACAGAAATAATAAAGTCTTTCATAATGCTGCAAAGATTAGAAAAATGGAGAATGCTATTAGAGAGATTAAATGCCAATCTGGAGTAGTTGTTACATCCCAGGAGGAAATAAAAATAGAAGCAGAGAGGTTCTTTCATGAGTTTCTTTCCTACACACCGGCTAATACTGGAAATATTACAGTAGAGGAGGTTCAGGAGATTATCAACTTTCGTTGCTCTGAAGATGAAAGAAGCAAACTGATCAGACCGATTACAGATGAAGAGATTAGAGAGGTCTTATTCCGAATGCCTAGCAACAAAGCTCCTGGTCCAGACGGGTACACATCTGAATTTTTCAAATCGGCTTGGAGTATAATAGGAAAAGACTTCACTACAGCAGTCCACTCGTTCTTCAGTAAGGGCTTTTTACCAAAAGGTCTGAACACAACCATTCTAGCGCTTATACCAAAGAAAGACTGTTCGGAGGAGATGAAAGACTACAGGCCAATCTCTTGCTGCAATGTCCTGTACAAAGTCATTTCGAAGATCATTGCGAATCGATTAAAAGGTACACTTCCTCAGTGCATTACCTATAATCAATCTGCATTCGTAAGAGATAGGTTGTTGGTGGAGAACCTTTTGCTTGCAACTGAGATAATTAAGGATTACCATAAAGATGATGTCTCTCCTAGGTGTGCTATGAAGATAGACATAGCAAAAGCTTTTGATTCAGTAGATTGGTCTTTCCTGATTAATACACTGAAAGCTCTCAACATGCCGGATCAGTTCGTTCACTGGATTAAACTTTGTGTTTGTACTCCTTCTTTCTCTGTTCAAGTCAATGGAGAGCTAGTGGGGTTTTTTCAGAGTAAGAGAGGACTGAGACAAGGATGTGCGTTATCACCCTATCTCTTTGTTATCTACATGAATGTTCTGTCACATATGCTAGATAAGGCAGCAGCTAGGAAGCAAATAGGATATCATCCAAGGTGTCAAAACATATTACTTACCCATTTATGTTTTTCGGATGATCTTATGGTGTTCACTGATGGGACTAAGAGATCGATTGAAGGAGTTCTAAAAATATTTGAGGAGTTTGCAGCTATGTCGGGGCTTAAGATCAGTTTGGAGAAGTCGACTATTTACACAGCTGGGATATCAGAGAATCAGAAAGTAGATATCCTGACAAGCTTCCCGTTTGCTACTGGTCATCTACCAGTTAGGTATCTTGGCCTCCCTCTTCTCACAAAGAAAATGACTATAAGTGATTACATGCCTTTGGTTGAGAAGATCAAGAAAAGGATGAAATCTTGGACAGGGAGGTTCTTATCTCATGCGGGCAGATTGCAATTGATTAGCTCAGTAATTACAAGCATGGCAAATTTCTGGATGTCAGCGTTTCATTTGCCAAGCTGTTGTTTAAAGGAAATAGAAAGTTTATGTTCTGCTTTCCTGTGGTCTGGACCTGAGATGAAAACAAGCAAGGCAAAGGTGTGTTGGAAAGATGTATGTTTACCTAAGCAAGAAGGTGGATTAGGGCTTCGTCCCCTGAAAGAAGTCAACATTGTTCTCTGTCTGAAGCTTATTTGGAGATTTTCTTCTCACAGATCATCTTTATGGGTCAGATGGATACATTGTTATCTGATAAGGAAGAGCTCTTTCTGGTCTATAAGAAACAACTCTGTAGCTGGCTCTTGGATGTGGAAAAAATTACTAAAGATGAGGGATATTGCAAAGTTAAATCACAAGATGGAAGTAAATAATGGAAAGCATACAGCTTTCTGGTATGATAACTGGTCACAGCTGGGATGTTTGGAAACTTATTTGAGAAGTGGAGGCAATATTGATCTGGGTATCAGGGAGAATGCTTGTATGGCTGATGTCTTTGCTCAACATAGAAGGAGGAGACATAGAGCGTAAATTCTGAATCAAATTGAGGATGAGATAGAGGCTTATCAAAGGAATAATAATCAGGAGGATGATGATGTAGCTCTGTGGAGGCAAGATGAGAATAAGTACTCTAAGAAGTTCTCTACGAGGAAGACTTGGTTAAACATCCGTTCTTCTCAGCCAGAATATGCTTGGAGTAAGGGGACTTGGTTTACTCACTCTACACCCAAATACTCCTTTTTTATATGGGTGGCAAGTAAGAATAGATTGCAGACTATGGACAGTATAAAGGTATGTAATAATGCAGTAGATGATGTTTGTGTGCTCTGTCAAGAAGCGCAAGAAACGTGTCAGCACTTATTCTTCAGATGTAGATACTCAAGGAAAATTTGGAGAGAATTGGTAGGAGGTGTTATGGTGGATGCCTTTACTACAGACTGGTTTGAGATTCTTGATGTCATATCTCATCCTAGATAAGGCCATACAGAAAGCTTCATCATTCGCTATGTGTTCCAGTTATTAGCACATAGTATATGGAGGGAGCGAAACGCTCGGAAACATGGAGAGCAGAGAATGAACGAAGGTACTCTTTCAAAGCTAGTTGATAAGCAGGTTGAAGCTTCTTCTAGTTAAAGGAAAGGGGAAGAGATATTTGGAGGAAGGATTGATGAAATGGTTTGAGACAAGAGGATGAAGGAAGAAACTGATCTAATATTAAATTTCTTATTGTAGATTGTTTTGTAGGAAATCAAAAAACACAGAAGCACTAAATGTAAAAAAAATTTAATTGAATAAAAATTTTACATTCATTCAAAAAAAAAAATATATATATATATATTATTGCGTAAGGGTATGCATCTAGAAATCAGTGATGCCTTATATTCACCCAGCTCTAAGAGCAAGAGCAGCCTATTGAGTTTTAAAGATATAAGAATGAATGGTTTCCATATTGAAACAATGGGCGTAGCAAACAAAGAGTTCCTTCAGATATATGTATAAAATCGCCCAAGGCCATAATAAGTCCTAAAGACTATACATGCATTCTCTACTGACCTAGACTATGCATAGATCAGTATGATAGAGGCTAAAAGCCTGCGAAAATATACACTTTATGGCACGACCGGATTGGCCATCCTGGTCCAAACATGATGCAAAAATTGATATTCAAAAGGCACACATTAAAAGATAAGAAGAGTTATCCCAAATAATCTCACGTGTGTAGCATGTACACAAGGGAAACTCATTAGGCCATCACCAGTAAAACGGCTACGAGCCTATTTTTCATAATAAAGACTATATGTCTAGATAGTACAGGTGAATACATGTCCCAAGCGTTTAAATGATTATGGTATATCCATGGGGGTAAGTGTGGACAATTCTGTGATACATGTTGATACCAATGCACCTAAGTTAATACGGATCAGGCCATTTAGTGAGCATAGATATCCCCTATCACAATTATTAACGGGTCAAGAGCCAGACATACCCCATCATAAGACATTTGGATGTGATGTATATGTATTAATTGCTCCACCACAGAGAACTAAGATGGGACCTCAAAAGGAGGATGGGAGTCTAGACAACGTATGAAACGTGGTAGACTAAATAGGTTCCAAAAGATAAGAATCCTCGGAAACAAAAGAAAGGTGCAGAGAATGATAATCAAAATCCAAATCCGAGGTTACTAAGGAAACCATCCCAGACATGGAGATAAGGCCGGCCGGCTCTAAGGTACAGGTACCAAACAATGTAGCTTAGGACGCCAAGCTGCAAAGTATTAAAGGTCCTGATAATAATGAATCTCAATCAATTATATCATGTCTGGAACATAATGGAACCAATAAGGAATGTCGACATAAGATGATTTATTTATATACAAGGTAGCACTTGAATTTATGAATATAAGCGAGGATCATGAACCCACGTCAATATAAGAGTGCGCACTCGTAGAACATATTGAATTGAATGGAAACGTGGCTATATGATTTGGCTATCAAGTACTTATATTTAACATATGACCATAAACAAGACATGCTATCAAGTCAATACATTTCTAATAAGCAAACAAGCCACACAGCCAAAGGTGATATAATGCAATGAGGCCAACCGGTCAAAGTGATATATGATGCATAATAAGTCACACAGATTTATCAAGCAAAGGTATCGACCAAACAAGCAATTTCTATATGTTTTCATGCGGCCATTTGGTTATAATGCAAACCTAGCATACTGATTCTATATGTACAGGAGTGGAATTATGGAACCTCAATTTAAAACAATCAGATCATGCAAAGATGATATTAATTAGATCATGCGCATAACATAAACATGTTGGTCAGGATGATATATGATGCAAACTGGCCACACAGCCAAGTAGATATGATGCGCCCAATCTTAGCAATCGGATTCTATATGTGCAAGGGTAATATTAAAAACATACAATCAAGGTTTAGCAATTAATCAATAAGTTTCAGGTATGAGATTTATCTAGACTGACAATCAGATTCAATTAGGTTTTATCAAGACTAGCAATTGGATCAATAATCAAATTCAAGCATTGCACAATTTAGGGTTTTGATCCAAAAATAGGGTTTCAATCATGAAAAACCAAAACAATCAGTTTCAAGGTATCAATTTTATTAATCAGTTTCAAGGCTGATATTTATCAATATGGAATTAAACAATCTGATTTTAGGAATACGCAAATTAGGGTTTAGGGTTTCAATTCGAAATTAGGGTTTTATCAATCAATCAGGTTTTAGCAAATAATGTTAAACCTCAGAACAGTTGATTATATCATGAAACTATCAACTTAGTATAATATGAAACCTCAAAACATTCAATTCGGATTATGCAATACACAAATTCTATTTTAGGGTTTATCAATTCGAATTAGGGTTTATATTATAACAGATTCTAACATACAATATTAAACCTCAAATCATTCAATCAGGTTATAAAAACTATCAATCCTAACTCACACGGATTTAAACCTCAAAGAAACATTCAATCAATCAAATAAAACAATCCATGCACACGTAATTTAGGGTTTACAGATTTTAGGGTTTCACTTTGAACATTAGTTCATTCGATTATGGGTTCTTAGAGTTTAGGTATACCTTAAACCTTTGATGGGTTGAATGGACCACCAAGAGAATGAGCTTACGTGGACTGGTACAAACTGAAACCTTTACGCGGACTGGTCCAAATTGTTTCCTTGCAGCCCGCGAGCTGAGATCGGGTATAAGTTGAGATCGAAAGTGATTAGGGTTTATCGATAGAGAGAGAGAGAGAGATGGAGATTCAGATAGAGATCGAAAACTTAGCTTAGGTTGAGCTGATCGGGATCGTTGGTACGCGAGCTCGTACTTGCAATCAAAGAACTCGTAGATCTGGAACAATTTGATCATGGACTGGAACAGGCTGATCGTACAATCTGGAATAGTTGAGGCGTACTGAAACTTGCAGAGATTAGTCCACAGATCGATCTTGTTGAGATCAGTGGTCGAATACAGATCAGGGTCATGATCAAAGAGAGGTGATCGATAGAGATTAAGGTTTTAGCAATGGAGAGCAGATTAGGGTTTTAGCAATGGAGAGAGATTTAGGATTTATGGTCGATATTTTAGCTTAGGGTTTTAGAGATCAAACGTGCTGATAACGTGTTGTGAAAGTAATGGAAAAATCTGTCTTTATTCATAACATAGAGGTTCCTTATATAGGAGATTACACCGTCATAGATAAATGGAAATAGTACAAATCATAATCCAACTAGGAATAGGAAAACATAAAGACATAAAGAAAAGGAAAAGCTGGCCGACTCTCTCTTTCTTAGGCCGCCGATGGTATAATCTTTTGGTTATGAGCCATCCACAATCTGGTTCATAACAGATAGATAAATAGATAGATGAAAAAAAGAAAAAAAATTATTTTTTGTTATAAAAGTAATGGAAAAGTCTATCTTTATTCATAACATAGAACACCTTGGACTGAATGGATCAGTGTCCTAAACAAGTGATCTCACGCTCATGTACTAGATAATGGGTGAGACTGGTCCATATTAAATCTCTTGAGTACCCTTTTCTGTATATACTATTTGATGCACAAGGATTTCATTGTTAATGTACTCAAGCTGTAATCCCAAACAAAACTTTGTTTTCCAAGATCTTTCATCTCAAACTCTTTTTTGAGATATCCAACTGTTTGAGAAATTGTATCCAGAGGTTCCTAGGATATTCAGATCATATACTTTGATGATTATCAATATTGTTCTCGAGAACTTGTTGTACTTTCAGCTCAATACCCTCTCGTACTTTCATTATCCAATGGACCATATAAATATGCAGTCGCTACATCAACCTGCTGCAAGTCTAATTTTCTCTCTTATATAGCCACACTTATGAGAAATCTAAAAGTAGTTGCATCCACCACATGGGAGTATGTCTCCTCATAATCTATTACTGGTCTTTGTGAGAATCCTTGTGCAACATCAGCTTTATATCTCACGATTTCTATTCCTCACAAGACCCGTTTATATCCACTGGTTTTAAAATCATATGGCGTCTTAATCATATGGCCAAATACGTCTTTCTTCCTTAAACTATTTAACCCCACGTTTCCATTAAATCCAATCTGT
>NC_027755.1:9297884-9298982 GCF_000695525.1 Brassica oleracea var. oleracea
TATGCTCACTAAATGGCCTGATGCGTATTAAATTTCGTGTGGTCCAAGCTGTAAATGGGAGTTTTGACCTCATAAGTTATGGTATATCAATCAGCTATTTGCGGTTTAAAAGATTTCGGGCAAGCCGTTCTTGGTATGGACATGTATCACATAATTGTCCACACTTACCCCGATGGACATACCATAATCATTTAAACGCTTGGGACATGTATTCACCAGTATTATCTAGACATATAGTCTTTATTTATGAAAAAAGGGCTCGTAGCCGTTTTACTTGTGATGGCCTAATGAGTTTCCCTTGTGTACATGCTACACACGTGAGATTCTTTGGGATAACTCTTCATATCTTTTAATGTGTGCCTTTTGAATATCAATTTTTGCATCATGTCTGGACCAGGATTGCCAATCCGGTCGTGCCATAAATTGTATATTTTTGCAGGCTTTTAGCCTCTATCATACTGATCTATGCATAGTATAGGTCAGTAGAGAATGCAGTTATAGTTTTTAGGACTTATTATGGCCTTGGGCGATTTTATATATATATATCTGAAGGAACTCTTTGTTTCCTTCGCCCATTGTTTCAATATGGAAACCATTCATTCTTATATCTTTAAAATTCAATAGGCTACTCTTGCTCTTAGGGCTGAGTGAATATAAGGCATCACTGATTTCTAGATGCATCCTCTTAGGCAATAATATATTAGCCTAGCCATAGTCTTCTTTCAGACTGGCGATACCTGTTTTAGTACTTATATTGGCATTTTTCAGTGTACTCATACAGAAAAATTATTCATTCATTTAATCTAAGAAGACAATGTAATAAAAATAATTCAAGGAGATAAAAATCAGAGAAAGCATACAAGCAAAGCAATCACACAAGTTTGATGTCGAAATCAGATTATCAAGTTGATTCTTTTAGGCAATCATAAGTCTCATATTCCATAAGATTATCTTGATCATGTTCGAAATTATTTTCACCATCTTTATAGACCAAGTGGGTTTCAGGATTCTTCCCTTTCAGACTCTCTTTGATAGAGGTCACAAAAATGTTTGGGAGTCCTTCATATCTTAGCCCAATGGTTCCCCATTCCACATCTA
>NC_027755.1:9299031-9299099 GCF_000695525.1 Brassica oleracea var. oleracea
TGGCTCAAATTGGATTGATACCCACGGCCTCTGCAATAGTGATTCCCACGGCCAAATGTGTTATAGTG
>NC_027755.1:9299173-9299981 GCF_000695525.1 Brassica oleracea var. oleracea
TTCTGCGGCCTTATTGGTATCAGGTAATGGGGTTAATTCAGGAGGTCTCAATTCACTATTTCTCATCAATAATCCATTATTTTTGCCCAGCTAGCAATAGACTCATCCACGGACTTATAGTTCTGGATTTTGGGATTCCTCCAATCAAATAGGGCCTTTGGTAATAACACCGTTCTTTGGTGATCATATCTCGATTTTTTAATTTTGTCCAAAGGTCTTGACGATTCTCTATAGTCAGATACTGATCTTTGAAACTCTTAATAAGATGATGGCTAATAATTAATATTGCCATGTATCAATCTTTCTCATTTGGCATTATCGCCTTTTGTGATTCATTCACCAAGTCTTTTTGACTTTAGGATAATCTTTGTATCCAATGCCCACCGTAAATAATTATCTCCAGAGAAATTTAGGGCAGCAAAATCCAGGTTGATTTTCGACATCTCAAATCATATATCACTCAATATTTAGGTATAATTTTCATGCGGCCTTACTCTTAAAAACAATCAATTCGGATTTCAATCTTGTGAGGACAATGAGACTATCAATCTTAAAGGCATTTAATCAATCAGTCAATTTCTAGCAAGTCTCAGCAATACTATTTCTATGTGCTCATAATATTATGGTTTATCAAGACTAGCAAAAACGGATTCAATTAATCATGCAATTAGGGTTTAACAATCAATGGATTTTAGCAAGACTAGTAAAAAGATTTATTAATCACTCAATCAGTTTCAAGGCTGATTTTAGCAATACTAGAATATAGATTTCAAGCATGAATTTCAATGAATCAGTTTCAAGGCTGATT
>NC_027755.1:9300638-9305719 GCF_000695525.1 Brassica oleracea var. oleracea
TAATTAATTCTGATACTTATATTATTTAGGGTTTATAGATATAGGGTTAGGGTTTATCGGATTTTAACTTGTAAAAACCGATTTGGGATTTTGATCATGTAGGAACATGATTTAGGGTTTGGGGTATCAAACTTTTAGAGCTTCGATTTACTCAATTAAGATTTTTGATTTATTACCCTATGGTTTTGATTCATAAAGATTAGGGTTTTATTCTTTATCAATCAATTCATGTTCGATTATGGGTTCTTAGGTTTTGAATTACCTTTTAACCTTAGATGATTGTTGAATCGGATCACCAAAGGAGTTGAGCCGCAAGCTGAACACGAACGGACCACGAGCTAGACACGAACGGGCCGCGAGCTGGACACGAACGGGACGCGAGCTGGAATGGATCGAGTCGCTTCTATCGGGTCGCGGACGTCCTTTGTTGCTTGATCGGGAACGCCTTGATCGTCGGACGCGAGATGTAACAGATGCGGGAACAAGATACGCGATCGGGGTTTAGGGTTCGTCGGATCGCCAGCTAGGGTTAGAGTTTTAGGGTTTTTTCGATTTGGGTATTAGTTTAGTGATTTAGAGTTTCGGCTGATAACGTGTTATAAAAGTAATGAAAAAGTCTATATTTATTCGTAACATAGAGGTTCCTTATATATGAGATTATACCGTCATAGATAAATGAAAATATTACAAATCATAATCTCTTGGTTGTGAGCCATCCACAATATGGTTCATGACATTTTTACATTAATATTTTTGTCGGAACTGCCTCAGTTCAGTTATCCGGTCTGTGAGAGCCCGGTCGAATTCAATTTCATCAATCCAGCAATACCCGGATTAATCCAAGCAGTATGTGGTTTAATCGGTCAAATCGTAACATGTTTGCTATCCGGTCTGCATTGAATATAAACCGGATAAAATAACATAAACCGGTGAGATGGTAAATGATACCAGAGAGAGAAAAAAAAGGGTTAGGTTCTCTCACTTCACCAAACAGTCGAGCTACTTCTCTTTCATCAATCTCCGAAGAAGAGCTTCTCTGCCTTCTAAAAGGTAACCAGTTTTCATTTTCATTCGCATTGTTACTGGGTTTTGAAGTCATCTTATGATTACTTGCCTTCATGAGCTTTTCGAATTTCAAAATGTCAAAGTTACGATCTTTGGATTTAGATCTAGATGTTATTAAAGCTGTTGATGTTAATGGTTTTAGAAAAAAAAAATAGTTATGATGAGCCTCTAATGCTGTCAACAACGACAAATCCGACCAGTTTAGTCATATGACATGAGTGTTTTTGTTTTAATTTTCTCAGGGAGGTTCTTCGGTTATGGTCAATGCCTTAGATTTGCAGAGCTTTATTCTCAGAGCTCGAGTGCTTAAACTTTACAGGCAAGCTTTGAAGATAGCTCACAGAGCTCCTCCTCAGGCTAGAGGTTCGTGTTCTTGTATTCATTCATTGGAAACTCTTTGATGATGATAGCAAGCTCGCTTGTTCATTCATGCCTATAGGGGAATTAAAACAGAGTATTAGGCAAGAGATAGAGAAGAACAGTGAGTGCAAGGACAAGCAAAAGATCAGGTATTTGATTAGTGAAGGATTAGAGAGGATTAAACAACTTGATGAGATGTTGGACATGCAAGGCCATTGAAATCGCTTTGTCCTTTTGTTGTAATGTATTGTTGTTTCTGAAAGCATATGTTTTGTCTGATAAAAGTAAAGAACAAAAGAAACATGTGTTCTTCTTGAACATATATTCATTTGGTTTGATGCTTAGTTAGGTTCAATATCTGAAAAATCAAGTGTGACAAATATGTGTGATAATAACAAGAATGATGATGTACTTTTTACTTACCAAACACATCCACTTGCTAATAGGACACAGCTTGTTTGAGTCTAATGTCAGAATCATGTTCTGCTCCACTTGTTATATATATATATATATATATATATATTTTGCAACACAGAGATCTCTCGTGGCCTATGAATTATGAAAGGTAGGTCAGTCTATCTTCATCAATGGCGATAAAAGTTTAACAAAAACCTCCCGAGTCAACCCAGCAACAAACTCCACGAAAGCAGCTCCTTCCAACTCCCTAATCCTCCCCAAGCTCGAGAGCGAGAGCGCTCTCTCTCCACCCTCCTCCGCCACTACCTCCCCCTCGCAGGTCGCCTCGCTCGCTCTCTGTTCTTTCTCTGCAAGTTACAGTGTTCCTGAACCAAGGCTTCTCCATCGGGATAGCAGCTCGTTACTCTGCTAATAATGGACTAAATCGATGTCTATGTGTTGTAAAATCAAGGGCTCACTTATGTAACACACGGAACCATAGGGGACATAACTCCGTTTCTAGATCGTACCCGTCCCGCTGGTCTTGACGCAAGAATCTTGGAGGTAGTGTCGAAAGAACAAGAACAGTTTGAGATCGCTTAAGCTGCCTCCTAGTGAGGAGATTAGTCCAGACATGGTCCGGATCACACTCGAGTTGACTCGGGAGAACGTCACAAACTCAAGGAGCGAGCTAAAAACGAGTCGGCTCGGTCTCACCTCGAGCTTCTTCACTTGTCGACGTTCTTTGGTCATGTTTTGGTGAAAACGCGTGGAGGGTACGCGGTTTGGTTCTTGTACCCAGATGATTTCACCTAACCATCGAACCGGTTTGGGTTATACGAGTCGGATTTTGGGTGGGGGAAACCGGTTAGCTGTGAGACTGTGTCTATTGACCGGAACTAGACTGTTTGAGAGGAGGGATGAGGCTGCTGGTGTGGAGATTGGTCTGTGTTTGAACAAGCGTGAGATGGATTTATTTGTTTCTCTGTTTGAAAATGGTCTTTAAAAAAAAAGCTGAAACAATGGATATGATAATAGTACTGTCAGTGGAAACCTCGTCATAAAAAAAATCACCAATTTGGACGGAGGCCTAATAAAATGTGTCTCAACATCAAAGGTATGTTAGAAGACGCAAAGAGGTGAGTTAATCTGTTTTCTAAGGGGGAAAGACATTTGGCTTGTTTTAAAGAAAGTAGTGTATGTTATAAATCAAGTGATGAATGTCCATAACCGGTTCCGTTCATAACCGGTCCAAACCCTAGAAAAAAGAGACATAGCCGAAACTTTAGAGAGAGGTGAGAGAGGCGGCCGCATACCTTAGAGGAGAGAGAGAGGCGGCCACAAGCTTTAGAGAAAATGAAACCCTATTTCTTTTTCATTATATATGTAATCTTTCCATTTATGTATTTAGTAGTTATCATAAATCTAATTGGATTAGGATTTGTACTCTTTCCTTTTATCTCTATTTTGTAACCCTTATATAAGGGATGTCTTATTCATTAATGAAATACACAGAACTATTCAGTCTTCAATCTTCTAATTACAACACGTTATCAGCACGATTGTTCTCTGCAATCTAAGCTAAAATCGCCAATCCCTTAAACCTAACCTATCCGGCGACTTTAACCTAATCCCGACAAACCCTAATTCGTCCTAGCTCGCGTTCCAGCTCGTCAGCAACCGATCAGCTCCATCCCTAAGGCGTTCCTGATCCTAGATGACCTCAGCTTCCGTTCGCATCACAGCCAGCTCATGTTCCCGATCAACCAGCTCGCAATCCCGATCAGCCGCTTGCAAACCCGATAGGAAGCAGCTCGCGAACCCGATAGGAAGCAGACGCGTCCCGTCCCGTTCAGCTCGCATCCGACGACAGCCAACTCGCGTCCATCCGTGTGCAGCTCGAGGTTCATCCGTTCTCTTTGGTAGTCTGGTTTCAACCCTACAAATAAAGGTATACCGATTAATCTAAGAACATAATGATCAAACCCTAAAACCCTAATCCATTATTATGGAAATCCAATGTTCTTGATAAACCCTAAAAATTGGTGTAACCTAAAACTGATCATCTTATAATCACTATATTGAAATCGATTCCATTAGAACATGTTGATTGATTGTTCTGATCTGAATTATGAAAACTCTAAATCTTGGAATCGAAAACCCTAAAACCCTAAATCTTGAAATCGATTTTAAATTGTTCTTGCTTGATTGAATGATTGATGATCTGAGTTTTAAGATTAATAGATTGATTGAATCTCGAAACTAAAATCTTAAGGCCTTGAAACCCTTAACCTCATGTTGATAAAATCGGCCACTTAAATGTTTAAAACCCTAAATCTCGTTTTAAATTCCTAAAGGCCTTGAACCCCTAAAACTCATATTGCTTAAAATTTGAATGATTGATTTGAGGTTTAGGATTGATTACATATTGCATGAGAGTTAGGTTGCTAGATTACTCTGATTCTGAAACCCTAATATCTAGCCGCATATTACCAACCTTGAAATTGGTAAACCCTAATTGATATGCAACCGAATGATAAGATTGAATGCATCTAAATTGATTATACTTGTTTGCATTATATTATGTTGTGGCCGTGTGATTTTGCTATGAACCATACCGACCGGCTGTGTGGCCTAACCATTCCGATGCATTGTTCATACTCGCGGCCTTGTGCCCTTGATATATCACATTGTTTGTATCATGTGATTGAAAGTCGTGTGGCTTAATGCATCATAGCTTGGCCGTGTGGCCTAGAGAGACACCATATCTGAATGGTCGTGTGACCTTGATTGCATATCTCATGAACCGATCTCTAGGATCGTTGTATCACATTGCATGGCCGTGTGGCCTAAGCATCACATATAGACCTAGCATTCTCGACTTGTTTCGCACCATGATCGAGTAGTAAAGTGTTTTGGTTGAGAGACTTATGAAATCATATGCACTGATTATTTTGAATTGGTTGCATCCTAAATCATGAATTGATTGATAATATGGTTTCAGATGCCGAGATTTGAGCCTTTGGATTATGCCATTCTAAATCCCTCTGGAGAAAATTATCTAGAATGGGCAATGAACACTTCAGTTGTCCTGAAATCAAGAAGACTCGGAAGGAGTATCATTCAGGGTGATTATGCAACTAGAAGTGAAAAGTTAAGAGCCATAACAATTATACGCCATCATCTCACTGAGGATCTGAGAAATCAGTTTCCATATATATTGAGAATCCTCGTGACCTTTGGACATAATTAAAGTCCAG
>NC_027755.1:9305819-9306073 GCF_000695525.1 Brassica oleracea var. oleracea
TGATGCAAAGATTGATATTGAGAAGGCACAAAGAGTTATCCCATAAGACCTCACGTTGTGAAACATGTATACAAAGGGAAACTCATTAGGCTTTATTATCCTACGCATCACGAAATTATAGTATGTTCATGAGGGGGAGAGAGGATAAACCCGTGATACATGATCAATACTACAAATTCGTGAACCATGGTCTATGACCATGATATAAACGGCTTGGCCGTGCAGTCCATTACCTATAAGGATCGGACATCCAT
>NC_027755.1:9307456-9308032 GCF_000695525.1 Brassica oleracea var. oleracea
CAGCCCAAAGAAAGGTAATTCAGATTTCCTAAGCTTGCTACCTCGGATAGCATGTTCTCCCGATAGACCAATCCAACATCAGATCCCTTAGATAAGGATCCAGCATAGCAGAACAGTCTGCTGCTGCTGTGAGGCTGAGAGGAGACATTTAATCTATCCTTCTCGATCGGATACCAATAGGTTGCAGTCCATAAGAATGTGTGATCGAAGTCCATGACCTAATGTATATTCAATGTGTGACATGATCCACGGCAGAGAGGTCATGGGACGCCATCAAGATATGGATAAAGGACTGCAATGTCTGATATATATGGCATTACCGAATGCAAGAGAGATTGATAACCGAGGTCCACGATTGTATTTGGCTGCATAGCCATAGTTTGATAAGACTGTAAAATCCTTGCAGCAATGATCTTGGACGCTCATGGAACGAGTTTCAGACATATATAGACAATGTCTATAATTCAAAACATGAATCGATCAGAATATAGTATGGTCGATGGTAGTCCGCACTTTATTACCATAACCAATCATAATAGCCAAGGTATTCGAGAGCTTATGTGGTTGAGATCTATG
>NC_027755.1:9308520-9397439 GCF_000695525.1 Brassica oleracea var. oleracea
TGAAGCGTATTACAATCATGTATGGTTTTGGCATCCAAGGGGGAGTATTATAAATCAATTGATGAATGTCCATAACCGGCCCAAACCCTAGAAAAAAGAGACATAGCCGAAACCCTAGAGAGAGGAGAGAGAGGCGGCCGCATGCCTTAGAGGAGAGAGAGAGGCGGCCACAAGCTTTAGAAAAAAAAGAAACCCTATTTCATTTTCCTTATATATGTAATCTTTCCATTTATGTATTTAGTAGTTATCCTAAATCTAGTTGGATTATGATTTGTACTCTTTTCTTTTATCTCTATCTTGTAACCCTTATATAAGGGATGTCTTATTCATTACTGAAATACATAGAACTATTCAGTATTCAGTGTTCTAGTTACAACACTGTACCATTTCTTTGCTGTAATTTGTTTGAAGTTAAACTTTTTCTAGATTGTTTTCTCAGTTATCCTAAGATTAATTGTCTTCACAGGAAATCAGAATTTGTAAGATATTACGAACACAATCCGACCAACATGATTGACCGATTAACAAAGGGTTTGGAATGATGGACAATGGTTTTGCGTTTGTCATTGACCCACTATACGCAATATATAGCTGAACTCCATTTTATAAAAACACAAAAGGGGTCCACACTAAAAATAAAATATACACTTGTTAAAGAAGAGAGCATTTTCTCTTTTACTTAAATGAAAAACGCACCATTAATTAAGCTTTAGATAAACCACACTACTATTAAACAAAACTCTGGTTCCTAAAATCACATAGAACTGTTCTTGAGTTATGCTGAGTTGTTGTAGGAACCATAAGTGGTCTCCGCAACATCTTGACCTGGTCCTTGCTCGTTCTTGTCCAAGTTTATTCCTTCCTGTGATGGGACTGCCGTAAATCGATTCTGCACACAGGAACTTATCAATCTATTATGAAACTGGCATGAAGATTATTTCTCCTGTAACTTCTTAACCTTAGAGAGAGCTATTTTCAACAAGAAGCTCTTCGTATTGGCATTTAAGCTTGTTAATTTCTGCTCTAAGGCTTGCGTTTTCTCCATTCAACACATCTGCTCGTTGTGCCAACTCATCACATTCCGCCTGAAGCACAAAAAAAAAAAAAAAAAAGATTTTGATCATTTTATATCTACTAGGCTTGATGCTTTTGAACTTGTTTATGTTATACCTGTTTACGCAACCTGGATCTACGAGCATATTCCTATTGGACTGCTTCCGTTTCTGTCGCTTAAGCTCTCTCTCATCCTATTTTCCAAAACAATCAAACACGCTGCTTAAAGAATAACGGTAGAGAAAGGGAGGGGACACAAAACCTGTATCCATGTTTGTGATTGAGAAGCCATCTACTACTACAACTCCAGGAACTGTTGTAGAAACATTCCCATGACCGCTCCAATAATCCATTCCTATGTTTAGATTTGTTGGTGGGCCTGGAACACCTGTAGGCAATGATGGGAACGATCTGGTTCGCTGGCTGATTACTTCCATGAGCACGCAGTGGTCCATGAGCAGAATCTGAAGCTGAAAGAAAAAGAGCAGAGCATCTTTCAACATTTAGGTGCACTCTCTGAAATATGCATCTTTCAACATTCATTTAGATCTGTATCACATCATAATATGAGTTTGAGATATGTTAAAAGATAGATTAACAAACCATCCTTCCCGTTGTTTCTAGACCCAGAGTCCTGCAAAAGTCACAAAGCTAATCAGTAACGTGACCCATATTCATGAATGGATGGCTAGAAACTTACGTTTTGTGAATCTGCATCATTTCCTTCACTTGAACCATCAGAAGCGCTCTCAGCACTGTAGAAAACCAAACAAAAATCTACTAAGTTTATCATAGCTAGCAAACAAGCTTTTGATTTTCATACTATCGTGAAGTCACATGCCTTTTAGAACAAGAGTTTTTGCCAGTGTCGTTCTTTCCTATAATCATATTCAAACTTCCCAAGCTTCCTTTTGATCTTTTGATTGGCAACTTTTCCTTCACCTCAGCTTGTTTACTACCACCACCCTCTGTATTTCCCTGAATCCAATGCATTCCTCAATCAAGATTTCATTTTGACATAGAAACTAATCAACAAAAAATGGAAAACACACAGAAGCTTCAGCCATTCCATAGGGACTATACGGATAAGATCCCTGTTGCAGCAAGGAAGCACGTTAGCAGATAAACATTTTACTATTTTTGAATACATAACCGGAAGATCCAAAATGTAGCAGTAGTACCGGAGGTAATGAAGAAGGGTGGCCGTACATCCCACCTGGAGGATACATCGGTGGTGGTGGTGTTCCATAAGGAGGCATCATCATATGCTACAAACACAATACATTCAGTAACCTTTCACAAGTATGCAAATATCAATAGCAAAAGTTTAGAAACTATCCCCTGAAGGCTGAAGCTCCAAAGAGGGACTAAATCAAAAATTTACCTGAACGCCCCACATATAAAGGTGAGGCTGAGGACTTGACGCCACATAACCATGAGGCGGCATAGGAGAATAAGCCTGTTAAACAAGAAACATGAAAATGAATCAAAATAGAAACAACTAGTGAACAAAAAAAACAACAAAGGAATCTCTTTTTAGACCTGGAAACCAGACCAATCAGGAGTAGCCATTCCAGCACTCACAGCAGAAAAGAAGAAGGTTCCTACAAACACATAAACATTTTAATCAACAAAGCATGACACACAAACAAACACATTAGGCAGATAACTTTACAAACCTGTGAAGTAACAACAGGAGCAGGAGAAGAAGGCGGAGGAGGAGGAGTCTTAGGTTCGTTCTCTTTACTCCTTTTTTTCATCTCGCTGCTACCCATTATATATATCACATTCACCCAACTTCTAAACAATGCTCAGAACGACAACTTCTGCTTATAAGCAAAAACCTACCAAAGAGAGCTGAGTAGAGATTTCCACAACAGACAGAGCCTTGAACAATACAGTTGCTAACAATAGTGGAGGAGTCAACAAGAGACGATAACCAGAAAACAAAATCTAAATACAAAAGTTTTTTAAGAACTACACTGAATCTAGCGTTGTAAAGATACCTTAAGATCCGTGATTGGTTGTCCTGTTTCTGATTGGTTGTCGTGTTTAGGAGAATCAATGTCTTAAAATTGAGTTTTGCTGATTGGTTGTCGTGTTTCTGTAGAGAATGAAGGTCCGTCAGCTTGACAGGGAATATATAATTGATTCACAACTTGATAACGAAATTTGCCAAATATGACTCAGCACAACTTGATTTCAAATGCAAAAGTAAATCCAAACTTGAATGAAATGCAAAACTAATCACAACCACCCCTTGTGAACAAACAAAAAAACCGAAATTTTTTTACGTTTCCAATCCCCGTAAATCGTCTGGTCTAGTTCTACTTAGAAATAATTTAAAAATTTGTAAAACATATTTTGATAAGTGAAAAATTGAAATCATGTAATTAACATATGTTTTAAGAGATATAAATTAAGATATAACAAAATTTAATTGTTTTCAACATAGATGAGTGAAAGTAGTGAGTCATGATATTTTTTTGTTTAGGTTTTGCCAACATATGTTGTAGTATTGTATGTGTTCTTAGGGTTAGATTTTGGAATACATAAATGTTTTTTTGAAAACTTTAAAATTTACCTAAGTGTGTTTATTTCTGTGTATAGTAAACATTATTTAAGTATAACTATGACTTTATAACGTGGTTAGTTAATTTAGTCAATTTAGTTTAGGAGTTAAATTTAGGGGCTGAGACGACTTACTAGTAAGTCGTCTGATGTACAATATTCAACAGACGACTTATTAGTAAGTCGTCCAAACCGGACCGAACCTTTAATTTTACAATGTATTTTTAAACCTAACCGGATTATTTACCGGATATATATAAGGTGTTTTTTTTATTCACTGTTTCGCGAAATTCAGAAAACCCTAGCGCCGTTTCTCTCAAAGGCGATTTCGAAGGCGATTTCCGTCGATTCTCTCTAATCCATCGTTCTCACCGCCGGTTATCTCCCCGCCGTTATCACCACAGTTCTCACAGCCGCTTCCTCTATTTAAGATCTTAGAGGAAACCCTAGCGCGCATTCTCTCAGAGGCGTCTCGTTGAACTCTCCCGCCGGTAAGTTATATTTCTTACTGTCGAGTGATTGATTGAGGAAAAGATAAACATAAAACGTTGTCTCTATCAATTTATACACTCGTTCTTTTTTCACGTCTATTTTTGCAGATATATAACCGCTATGTCGAAGACGACTATATCTCTCTGAATTTTCAGGTCGGCTTTAAAATGTTCTACTGGAAGTCTTGGAAGACTTATAATTAAGTCTTTCAGCTGGAAAACTTGCCAGACGACTTAATTATAAGTCTTTGATTGTTTTGAGATGGTTGACTTAATTATAAGCCTTTGATTGTTTTGAGATGAATGTCTTTGATTGTTTTGCAGGAAAAAAAAATGGATATACCATAACTTCCCCGTAGGATACATACATTAGGGGAAGAGCCCCCCGCAGTTCATAGCATTTCGTATCATACTTGTTGGACGTTGCATACTGCTTTGAAGAAAGCTCTTCATGTTGACGAATATGAAGAGCTGAAAGAGTCGAAGTTGGGAGTTTTCATCAAGTTCCAAGAGCTGGGATTTGATTGGGCTTCAAGGCTGGTTCACTACATGCTCGGTTTCCAGCTGGACATAAAGAAGAAGTATGAGCTGTGGAGTCTCGTTGGTCCAGAACCTGTGAGGTTTTCACTATTAGAGTTTGAAAACCTCATTGGTCTAAACTGCGAGTACATCGAGGACCTTGAGAGACCTCACTCGCGTACCTTGCCATCTTCACTGGATACATTGAAGGGAGAAAGTATTCAACCCCTACACGGGTTAGTCTGGCAAGGCTAGTGATGGAGCTAGAACGGTTTGAGAATTATCCATGGGGGAGAGTCGCGTTTAAGGTTCTGATGGACTCTGTGAAGGGCAGAGATATTTCGGGTTATTACACTATTAATGGGTTTGCGCAAGCTCTCCAGGTCTGGGTGTACACAGCTCTGCCGGAATTGAGTGCTAATTATTGTAATCCTCTCCCAAACAATCCGTCTCCACCGATACTGGCTTACAAGGGTCGCAAAGGACTCATACAGTTTAAAGAGGCTATCCTCAGTCAGGTATTTACTTCACTCTGGACAATTTCGCAGAAGACTTATAATTAAGTCGTCTGGAAAGTCTTCCAGCTGGACGACTTAGTAGACGACTTATAATTAAGTCCTCTGTAAAGTCTTCCAGCTGGATGACTTAGTAGAAGACTTATAATTAAGTCGTCTGGGAAGACTATCCAGGCTACTTGATTATAAGTCATCTACTAAGTCTTCCAGCTGGAAGACTTTCCAGACGACTTAATTATAAGTCGTCTATTGAGTCGTCCAGCTGGAAGACTTTCCAGACGACTTAATTATAAGTCGTCTATTGAGTCGTCCAGCTGGAAGACTTTCCAGACGACTTAATTATAAGTCGTCTTGCGAAGTCTTTTCTTTCCATCTTTCTTAATCCGTCAAATATCTAAGTTCATATCTTCTATTTACTGCAGACTAGGGTGATCAACTTTGTTCAGAAGGACATTGGTGAAATGTTTCCAAAATGGAAGTTTGATGTTGAGGACACGCCCGCGGAGAACATAATTAAACTCACGTTTGTGAAAAAACCGTGGAAGTGGAACATGGATTGCTGGGAAGTCACCGGTACTTGGGTCAATACAAAGCCGGCGGTTGTGAGTCCAGCGAAGAAAAAGTTAGTGAAGGAAGACAGCCCAAGACCTCGGAAGAAAGCTCGTAAAGAGGCTAGTGAAGAGGCTAGTGAAGAGGCAGCTGCAGAGGCTAGTGAAGAGGTTCATACAGTGGCTCGTTCAGAGGTGACTACGACTGTTGGTGGGCTGACCAAAGAGGATATTAAAACCATGTTCAAGGACATAGCTGATTGAGGGAAGGGTTTGGGACGTGCCTTAAGGAGATCAAGTATCTGTCGGAAAGGGTGGAAGCTGTGCAGAATGCTATGCAGAATGAGTATAAGGAACTCAAAAATGATTTATAACATTTATAAACTGATTTATAACATTTATAAACTGATTTATAATTGCTTTTAAGTTGATTTTTCTAAAATCGCTCAAAAAGACAATCAACACAAAAAGGCTTTGCAAAACATATACTTTTGCATCATCGGATGATGAGAAAAACTTTGTGAAAATTTCAATGCATTCAAACACAATCCTCTGAAATAATTTAATTTCATTATCACTATTATCTTTTAAAGGGTTAACATGTAAGTACTTTCTACTTTATCTGGCTTGATTGCAAGCCACTCTGAGCACCAACCAGCGTGACCATTTACGAGTGCAGATATAGATTTCTCAAGAGCATCTAAAAGAACATATACACTGCAATCACAAAACAAATTCTAGTTCATGAAACCTCTCAGAAATAATAATTCATCTACAAAAGAAGCAAAAAAAAAAACAGTGTCTGAATTATATGATATATACTATCAAAGATTTATTTTGATTGTCCACATAGCTTCGATGGTGTTTCCTCAATGCACTTCTAGTGTTCTTCGACTATATACGGTTCCAAAGCATCCTATTCACACACTGTTTTAGAATATCAAAAAGCATGTTCTTTGGCATATCACCAAAGGTCCTAAGATCATGTTAAATGCAACTGCAAGGGTAAATATACTCAAATCTAGTTGTAGTTAGCTCTGAAACTACAAGATATTCACCAATTAACAAATTTTACCCAATTATTTTCTTATTAAGGAGCATCAATGGATAAACTAAAGCAAGAGACACATACTAAACTAAGAATTCATCAGCAACCCAAAGATAAAGGCATATCACACTGAGGAAACTACCAAAAAAGTGTATATGCCTCATTTAGATTTACAAGTGGATAAGGAGAGGTCTTTAGACCATAGTAAGCGTCAACTTTTGAACCACATCGTGATGCGAGAGAGCATCTTTTTGTTGATTACTCCAAGCAGAAACCAAAAACGAAATCCAAAAGCTTTAGTGATTGCTTTTGCGGGATTTTGATATAGATTCAAAAACTAAGTTGAATCGAGAAAGTAAGAGAGAGCTTGAAATAGTGGAAGTGGAGCTTCCATGGTAGTCATAACCACGATCGAGAAAACTTGATGGTCGTGGTTAGTTGTCTTCATTCGCCGGGGTTCACAGATGATCGTGAGAGAACGTTGGAGGTCGTCGGAACTGAAAGTTCTTAACACCGAAAAGATAAAGCCTTGGTTCGTATATTTAATTATTTAGGGGTATAATAGTCTTTTTTCTTATCTACACCTAAATATAAATGTGGTTAAGCTAAACATGAAAAAAAAGACTAAGAAAGTGATAGTTTTAGCAATTTTCCAGGGGAAAATTTCAAGGGAAATTGCCACAAATACTACATTCATAGTACCACTTTTCATGTCTACACTAATCACTTTAAATGAAGGGTAAAAGACACTTATACCCCTAGGGTTAAATAATCTAGACTTAGAGTTTAGAGTTGAGGGGTGGGTTAGGATTTTTGGAATGTGAAATTTAGTATTCTAATAAATATATAAGGAAAAATGATTGATGACTACATGAAGTATTGGGCATCACATGACTAACCATGCAAACTAAACTAATGTCTACCTAGCTACACGAAGTATATGTTATGCATGACAACATCCCTCAACTTAATGATGTTATGTAGTTAACATCACGAGTTTAATTTCATTCATCTAAAAAGTGATGTGGATGTGAGACATCATTTATATCTCATGTTTTATCAATTAAAATATGATGTACTTCACAGTAATTAAACTAAAATTAGATTTTGATCCGCGTTTTAAAAGTATAAGAATATTTTAACAAAATCTAATTTACAAAATCACTATGTTTTATAAAATTTTGGTAAGTAGATATAGTGTTTTAACATTTTTATTTTAGTGCATTCGAAAACTATATAATTGTATTATTTTATTTATATTAATATGAAATTTATATAAGATATTATTTAATTTAGTTTTTTTAAATTATTTAATATTGTTTTTAATTAACTTTTAATAGAATTTCTGTAATTCATTTGATTAGTTGTGTGATATATACTTATGTGATCAATTTTTTTATTATAAAACTTATTTTATGTCAATTTACTGATTCTAATATTTTATTTGTTTAACATAAATTAATTAAATTAATGAATTATATTATTTATATTTTTATAAACAAAAATTGCATTCATTTAAGCTTAGTAAAACTTTCATATTATATTCTTATTCTTAGATTATTTTTATTCATAAAAGTATATAATTAATAATTATATATGTGAGATTATGTTTGGTTTAAGTTGACATTAAATAAGTTTTAAACAAATAAAATGTGAAATAAATTGACGTCAAATAAGAATATAGTTAATATAAATAAAGTAATTTAATTATATAGTTTTCAAATACACTAAAATATAAAACACTACTTATAAAAAAATGTTAAAACATATTGATTTTGTAAATTAGTTTTTGTTAAAATATTCTTATGCTTTAAAACGTTGGTTAAAATCTAATTTTAGTTAAATTACGGTCGGATCGGTCATGTTTTAATTGATGAAACGAGATATTTAAACGGTTTGCGACAGTTGCATCAGTTTTTGGATGAATGAAATTAAACTCGTGATGTTAACCTTATAACATCATTAAGTTGATGGATGGTGTCATCACCTGAAGAATGGCCAGCGTTTGCTACACGCATGGAAGAATTCTGCCGCAGTAAGACTTTCTTCCCTAACTTCAAGATCAGACATATTCCAAGGGCACAAAACACAATGGCAGACAAGCTTGCCCGTGGTGCGAGGAGTTCTCTTTCAGCTATGTTATATGTCGATTCACTACCCCCGGTTTGGCTATCTGAACAGGTGGTTTCATAGGCTAATAACCTTTTATGTTGTCCAATACTTCATGTAGTCAGCAATCATTTTTTCAATATATAAATAAATACATAACAAATTTAAAAAAATTTAAAAAAAAATAGTTTCAAACATAATTTTTGATTTTCAAAATGAAATTTTTTTAGAAAATAATAAAAAAATTCAAAAAAAAAATTCAAATTTTTTTTATAAAAAATTCGAATTTGAAAAAGTATAATCCGAAAACATAAAAAAAATATTTTTTAAAAATTTTTATTTATTTATTTATTTAAATAATGATTATATACACAAGAGAAGAGAAGATGGATCAATGTATTAACCAGATTATTATTGCTCTTCTATAAACTTCTCTACATATATTTTTTTTTCTTGACCATCTCCACACAAATTACAAACCAAGAAAGACCGTCCTTTTTCGCCATGAAAATCCGCGGGAAACAACGCATAAAGAAAGAAGGAAAGAAACTAGGAACGGATTTATCGATGGATTCTATTGTGCTTTCTTAGACTTTAGCAATTTCTGCAGGCGCAGTGGCTTTGTTGGCAATGAGCTGCTCATAGAGATCTCTGATCTTCAATCCAACAATGGTCTGGAAAAGACCAGTCCCGTTGTTGCTACCAGGGAAGTCAGCATGTTTAAGCATCTGTTGAGTGACTTCACCGTAGAATTTGCTCGAGAGGTTGCTCAAATGACTCTCCACGTAAATCAGCTCGTCTAGTCTATCGAACTGCCCATCCATCTCCAAAACCGAAACCTGAAACAGACAGAACAAAATTCTCAAACTAAAGCTAAAGAAACTAAACTCATTTTTTGCAATGTTACCAATAGAGAAACATATAGATAAATGTACCTCATGGTCGAAGTAGGTATCAGGTTCATAGTTGAACTTGATGCCAGGGTACGAGCAGGTGAGTTTACGACCACAAGGGATCCACGAGATGGTTGAGCCTTCATCGAAAAGGTAAACAGGGCTGAAGTACTTAACATCTTCCTTCATAATCAATCTCACTCTCAACACTTTGCCTTCATTGTCATCTGGAATTAGCTGCGTTGGAAGCACTTCTATCACCGCATCCGCATACTGCTTTTGTGGGTCTGTATAAGCCATTCATAGATTGTTAAACAGATCATTTTGTTTTATCCGGTAAAACTGAAAACCGAAGTTAGAATCATACCAATGAATGCATCGAAGTCGGGCTTTCGTGCTTCTATACTTGCTTTGATGCTCTCTAAGCTGTGACCTCTTTCAGCCATGTCCCTCTGGATTTTCCAAGCGAACTTGACCTCATTGCTAATGTCTAGGTAGATACTGAAGTCCAATAATTCTCTTACTCTCTCATCAAACCTTCACATGTTGATAAAGTAATTACTATTAAAAAAAATATTAGATGACCGAAACTATATAGACTTAATTAAACATGTGGATAAAACCTTTATTATAAAAATATTGTAACGAGTATCCACCCAAACTATAGACTTAATTATTCGAATAAAATCTAATATTGCCCAACTACGAGACTTTCATGCAAAGGTTCAAAAATCCATTCTTTTGATTCTGATACTGGATCTTATTTTAAATATTTTAATTATTCATCATCATCCAAATTCCGACAAGAAAAACATATAAATATGTATGTCTGAAAGAATAAACAGAGTATTGAGTAGCTTACATTGGGTGAAGACCCTCGATGACGAGAATTTTAGGAGGCTGAATAAGCTCAGGGGCATCAAGAAGTCCAGTGACGTGATTATAAATGGGTTTCTCGACGGCGATACCACTCTTGAGAGCTTTGACTTGCTCATACATGAGATCAAAGTCATTGGCGCGTGGGTCCAAAGCAGTGACTCCTTTCTCTTTGCGACCAGTCCTGTCTAAGGAATGGTAATCGTCGAGACAGATCACAGTGGTCATGTCACTGATGAGTGTGTTGGAGTCAGGGTTCCCTCCTTTTGGTGGCTCGGCGGCGCCACCGAAGACACTGGTCAGCCTCCGCATGAAGGTACTTTTACCGCATCCTGAGTCGGCTGCGAGTCCGATCACGACGGTTTGCTGTGCAGCGCAAGTGATGATTGTGTTGAATCTACGGTTGGTTTGGGATTGATGACGACGGTAGAAGAAGACTTGTTTTGAGGTGGAGGAAGAAGGAGAAGAGGTTAAGAAATGAGTTGAGTTGAGAGCTTGTGTTGAGTAGATTGTTGAGACAGCCATTGTTGTTGATGTTTGGGGATCCTCTTCCTCTTCTTCTCCGCCTAAGCTCTCCCTGCTTTGGTTTGAATGATGAGGATTAGGATAGAATGTAAGAATTGTGGGTAACGAGTTTTGATTTATGGGTTGTTGTGTGGTGATATAAGGAGATAAATGAGAGGAGGAAAATGGGTCTAAAGGAAACAAATGGCAATATGCAAAGAAGAAAATGAGTTTTGTTTTTTCTTTAAAAAAATGTGTGGCTCATGTTTTGGTTTACTGGAGTAATATGCTTTGTAATCTTGTTAGTCTCTTTGTCAAAATAATTGTTGATGATATAGAGGATAACAAAACATTTATAGCCACAAAAACAAGCAACATTTTTCTATTTACTTCATGTTTTCTTTTGTTTGTCTTTGGTGAAGATATGCAAAATGGTATATGTTTAACTACTATTAAGCTGAAATGGTTACTGGATATTGAAGTTTCAAAGAGGGTGGAGTTGCCGATGAAGCGATAAAACAAGGCATGGAGAAACACATGGTCGTTATTAGCTAGCTTTTGGATATTTGTATTGACACGTGGGGGAATATAAGTGGAGGAATGGGGATTATGTGTTTATGGTCTGAAGTTGTGTGAGAGTGTATTATGTGGGTCCCATTGACACTTCGAATCTTTATGGCCTTGGAACAACTTTACGTTCTTTTGATTTATTTCTTCTCCAAGATCAAGTACTTAGACCGAAGCTTCTCATTCGGCTTAATCCACAGAAATTCAAATTCGTTAAAATTATAAGGGCAATTCTAGCAAATAGCCATTTTTATTACAAAAATAATCTTCAAAAAATAAAATGACCAAACTAATTTTTTTTTATTTTAAAAATTTTAATAATAATTTTTTATTTTTAAAATTTTAAATCTACGACAAAAACTTCACCTTTTTAACTCTAAATATTAGATTAATCAACTTTAGGATTATAAATCCTTATTTATCCTTCAATAAAAAAAAGTTTTGATCATTTTCTTTTTTGAAAAACTATTTTTGTGAAAATAAACTAATAAAAGTTATCTAAATGAATTTCTCGAATTTTTATTATAATACAAAAAGTAAAATAGGTATATGGCCAAAATAAGATATTTAACTATGGACAAATCTCCAAAATAGCATCTTTCTAAATTTATATCACAAAAATAACATACAAAAACTAAAATGACCACAATAGCACATTTCTAAGTTTATCCTTTGAAAATTTTAATTTTTTTATTGTTCAAAATTTGAAATCTTATCCCCAAAACCTCATTTCTCAACTCTAAACCCTAAACCCTAAACCCTAAACCCTAAACTCTAAACCCTAAACCCTAAATCCTAAACCCCACCCTTTAACTCTAAACCCTAAGTTTGTGACTTTTGATAAAACATTAAGTTCTTTTTTTGTGACTTTTAACCTTGAGTGGTAGTTTGGAAACAAAAACTTGATTTAGTGTTATTTTTGCCTTTTTCTCATTAACTATTTCAACAAGTATTATTTATTAAAAATATATTTGATTGGCATAATCAGAGATGGAGACCGAAGTGAGTTTAGACTTTAGACTGTCAACAATTTTATGGCTATTTTGTCTTCAAAAGTTCACTTTGTCACGAAAACACCAAATGTTCAGAGAGACGATACTGGTACTAAAGGTATTGCAGACGAAAAATATAACAGAAATAGCTGAACAAACCACTCTTGCTACTATAGTAACTAAAGAATTTACCTCAACACAATGGTAAAATGGTAATCACATTCGTACGAGATACACATACTTCAAACCTTTTTACCGAACGGGAAAATTACCACCATCCTCTCTTCCTTCTTTTCTTTACTTGTTCCCCCTAAAGTAGAGGTAAATTTTCTGCAAGAAACACAAGATGTTAGTTACCCGCCGTTCAATTAGCAGAACCTGTTCTGGTTATCAGTTGTTAGAAGCCATGTACGGTATGATCAGAGGCTTACCTGAAGAACCCATAGACTCAGAAGTGACTCCAAGCAGAAGAGACCAAAGCCGATGAAGTAGAAGATCTGCATCCATTCATTAAGGTCAAGATCATTAGGCTTTCTTCAAGGTGAACATATACGTATACTTTGGGAACATATTATAAAATGGATGTAAGGCTTGTACCCCGGCTAATACACTGTCTGAGATGACATCAATTGCTGCAAGCACACCCCTGTTGATCAAAGAAAAAAAATGTGAGCAAAATTATCCCAAGTAAATATAGCATAAAGAGACGCGAAATGGTCTAAAGCATTATCAGATAGAGCATTAATTTGACAGTCGTTAGGTTTCTCTGTCCGCAAAAGTCTTGCAAAGTTGAAACATAGTTGGAGAAAAACGAAGGTCAAGGAGCAAATATAGTTATCAATTTTAAGTTATAACACGGTATTTTTAAATCGAACAAACAATTTAGAACTTTGCAGTGAAAACCTCATGAGACTAATTAACTATAAACGAAGTAGCTAAAAGCTTGAGCGCAAAGAGAATCGTTGCCAATGATTGGAGGACTTACGTTAATGATTTTCCATGGAAAAAGATCGGGGGGGCAATGGCAGCAACGATGCAGAAGCCAATGTGAATCTGTAAATAGCTAAGGTCAATCAAATGGGAAACGGAAACTACATCTGCTTATGGGTAAGGTATAAATTTAGATATGACAAGTTTTTTATGACTCACCAAGTAGGTGAAGAAAAACCAACCAAACTTTAAAGCGCTGTCAGTCCTACAAGGTCGTAAAAAGTAAATCAACTATATGAAATATCGTGTTTAATATGCAATTGTACTAAAACCATCTGAATAAAGACTAGTTAAAAGGAGCAAATACCTCATGGCTCGGTAGAGAGGCCTGTACCATACAACATACGAAAGTGGACATCCCATCAACGCATAGATTGTGGCAAGGAAAAAGATCTTTACACCTATCATTAATATTTTAAAACAAGCATTAGTTCAACTTTCATCTAAATCACAACAAAACTTGATAAGAACAGTTAACATTAGAAGATAAAACATAATAGTATAGTGTCAAGCTCACCTCCGCCTTTAATCCAGCAGACCATGGTTGCAATCACATTGAATACCAGGCACAAAACGATACCTGGAAACCAGCAGTCCAATACAAAGCCCCCGACAAAAAACATTTCAGGTAAAAAGGCAAACAAGAAAAAACAAGAGACTTACCTAACCAACTAGCAAAAGCCAGATACTGCAGCTTTTGAGCATGAACTGGTATCTCATTAGCAATGTCATGGTGTATGATTGGAAAAAACGGCGGCCAGTTTTTCTCATCTATCTGAACACCAGCTGCAACATTATTTTATGAGTATAGTTAGTTATATTAACTAATTAAAAATAGTGACATCCTCATCAAGTTGTTGTTGTTGTTGGCTTACATTTAGCAATAGCATCCTCTCTCCGTTTAATATCCTGAGTAAGCGAGTACAATATCAATCAGTATCAAAGAAGCAGAGTGAAGATTAAATTTGACAAAGTTAATATCAAGAGGTGTTATTAGTGTACATACCATTTCTTTCTTCCTAAGCTCAGCTTCCCAGTCAGCAAGCTTTCTCTGTTTCTGTGAAGAGTCCTGCACCAATTAAAACACACGAAACATTAAAGCGAGAAGAGGATGATGATGATGAGTTTAGAGATACTAAACGACATTCATGTTATCCAAGGGAATATCAACAGTAGCATCGAGGCTTTGGCCAAATCCAACTGGCCTAGATGCAGCGGGAACTCGTCCACCGCCTTTCTGTAATCAAAGTTTACAACAATCAATCAGTAACCTAGAGGAAAAGTTAAAGATGAGTCTCTCAACACTAAATGGTTTCTCCGAAAAATCCAAAACCTAGTTCCTAGATCTAACGATACAGTGCAGTACGATAAACTCCAGTAGTCGAGTTATAAGGAAAGACTAGTAGTTTCTCGGAAAATCTTAACCAAGTTCCCAGATCTAACGATACAACCGGAGATCCGTAACCTCTACTATTAAAATCAATTCCGAGAAGAAACGAGCATTGGTAATAAGGTTGAAATCATATAGGCTCCCCACTTGCAGAAACTAAATTTTTTTTTAAAAAAAAAAAAAAAAACCTAGAAATAGAAAGTGGAGATTCAGAGAAAAGCGTTACAGAGAATGGATTGACGATTTCTTCTTCCTCTTCATCGAAAGGGTTGGGATCGTGGTGGCGATTCATTGTTGATTGCAGATCCCTAGATTCACGAAGACGAGAGAGAGAGAGAAAGATAGATAGCACACCGACTGGTGTGGATGGACACTCTTTTTCTCTTTCTCACACGGAAAGCGGGATTCGGAACCATAGGTATTTACGATACTACCCCCAAAAGTAAATGGGCCGTTATAGTTATTTGGGTATAGGCTTCAAGGTGGGCATAACTCATTAACTAGTATTATATTATGTTATTTACCGTGTATAAAACCATATATGGTTTCAGACTTTCTTTCTCTACTCCAAGCCTCCAAGGACGGCGTAGAAGAAAACGAGAAAACAAAAGCAGATCAATGTTGGTTTATGTGTTTTGAAAACAAATGATTGTTGGTTCATGAGCTGAAGTAACTATTAAGAGAGAAACCATGTTATTGTCGTTAAGTTTGTTATAGAGTCCTTGCAGAGCTTTATATAGTAGCTACTGAACCCGAATTTATCTTAATCCGTTTACAAAACAAAACCAAACATTAAACCAATACTCTAATCACTACAGGAAATGTGGGTATTAATAGCATCAGATTATAGCATTTATGACAGTTCTGCTATTATATACCAACACTGACTTTTTTAATAGTGTTTATAAATTTAAAACGCTATGTTTGGTATCGCGGAAAAATAAAAAAATTTAGCCGCGTTAATTTACTAACTGTAGACGCCTTATCATTTCAGATCCAAAATTAATTGCTATCGTAAATGTTAAATATCTCAAATTTTAACTAAAAATACTTTAATTATTCTTAAACCAGGAATCGAAAGACCCAGCTTCTCTGTCTTTTGACGGATCCTCCTCCTCCTTTCGATGGCACGCTCGCCATCCCACCACCACCACCACCACACCACGTTTTGATCCTCTCTCTCTCTCTCTCTCTCTGTTAGGTTTCGAATCTTACCTCATCTCGATCTGTCGAATATCATTCTCAGCCAAAAAAAGACTTCTCCTTTATCATTTATTCGATGATTAATGTTGCGTTGGCTTTCATTTTTTTCATCAGGCGTTGAAAGACAAGGATTTCTGTTCAAAGGATCCTTAATCATGGTGGTTCATATCGCTTCTTTTTGATTCGGACGCTTCCAATTTAGTAGACATTTTCAGATTGTGTTGGCATTTGTTTTAGTTGAATTTGGCTCTGTTTCGTGTTCTGATTTTCTGCATTTCGTTGCAGATTCAAGAGCGCAAGCAATGTCCGTTCTCCGAGGTGAGCAATAGTTTTGATTAGCCGGCTTGCCAGATTTATAGAACCTTTTAGGAACTTATTGCGCCATTGTTATGGTTATTTCAGATCGCAGGCAAGCACAACTTTCTCATATCAAGTTTGCAGAGATTGAAAACACTGTCACAATGCAGTATGAAGGGTAATGTGTTTATACGTTACCTCACTTATTGTTCTTCCGTTGATGTCTTCTCAAGTTTTTATAGATTTTTTCAGTTGTGGTTTGTTTGCAGAGGCGTGTTTAAGATATTAGAGTGGGCTGATATATATCATAAACGCTCACATAATATCATGGCCAGGAATCGTCAACGGCTTGAAGTTGAAGGTATGTTTGTATTTATATCGACTGGATTATACATTGATTCTTTCGTTTCTACTTATGTTTTGGGGGCATCAATGAACTTATATATTTTACATTACATATCACACTTATATATGATTACATGTCACACTTTTATTTGACGCCGATGGTTGTTTTTTTGTAAAGATGTGTTGGTATTTCTCAGATACTTGGGAGCAGTTTCAGATCAATGGAACGGTTGAGACCAGACCAAGCTTCAGGTCGGAGGTAAATAATTTAGTTTAACAACTCAGAGAAGAAAGAAAGACTTTTTTTTTCCTGACTCTGTTGATTTTGGTTTCTTGATGTAGCTAAGAGAGTCTATTGATTTTGGTTTCTTGATGTAGCTAAGAGAGAAGGCTTGGTTTGCTAATTTTCGAGATAAAGGCTTGCTAATTGAGGTGATTGATGCTAAGCTTTTCAGGTCTCTGGTGAAGACAAAGCACTCTGAACTTGTGTGGGTAAGAACGGTCTTTGATCATGTTCAACACAGATTCCGTTGTGTGGTTAGCTTGATTTAAGACCAAGGGAAGTTCCGTAGCGAGTTAGCATCAAAGGTTCTAAGTTATCACTCTGCTTTAGCTCGTGAAAATGATTGAAATGAGACAGCTGTTTCTTGAATGCAGCGGCTCACTCTGTTTCCAAGATCTAAGGACTTGCAGACAGCAAAATATACAATGTGGATGGATATATCATCAGTGGACATTCACTGGGACATTTGTGTTCAGCATTGGCTATGCTTTTACTTACCGTTATGCTTTTGTATAGATGCATTCGGTTTCAGAGGTATCCTTTTCAAACTAAGTCTTTTGTTCTTTCTTTGATCTTCGAGTTCCTTACGACCTGAGACATTCTTTATTCTTGTGTTTGTGTGTGCGATGAAACCAAAACAGATTAAGTTAGCTCAAAGGCCCATCCTTGACAACCAAACAAATAAAAAACACAGTTCTGTGTCATTTTTCTTTATTCAAGGCGATGGCCCACCAGTTATGCGATGGGACTAAAGGATGAGCTTGATGGTGGTTAAGAGAATACCTTGATGCTTTTAGTTCATGTTTTCATGTATGAACTTTTAATTCATGTTTTCATGTATTGACTTTGTGTGTTTTAAATTTTTAATGGAAAACTACAGAAAACTATATCACATCCTAATTATATTTATTATTGATTTACTTGTGTTTTATTAGAGTGAATTATATTTATTAATGATTTGTCAAGCAATAATTAATAAATAAATTTTGAGTAAGTTCTAGATTTTTAATATCTCATCATTAACACAAAAAGTAAAATGATAAAACGAAACTCCAACACTAATAATAAATTAGAAAAAACAAAAAAAAAATATTTTACCCTAAGTTATAAACCCTAAACATGCCCTAAACCCTAACTACATATCTCAAACCCTATATCTTAAATTCCATTTTATACATAAATCTTCAACTAAAACATTTTAATCCAAACATTCATTATATATCATACATAAATATTCAACTTTAAACATTATAACACACACCCTACATATACCATAGCCCTAATTGTAACTCCAAACCATATATCATATTCCAAACTCTATATAAAAAATATTAAATCATAGCATTTTTAAATTTATAACACTTTATTTTATACTAAATTATGAAATTATACAAACAATCAAATCTAAATAAAATCAGTATATTCATAATATAACTTCAATCCCTAAACTCCAAACCACATACCTCATATTGACCTATATCACATAAAACATTAAATCTTAATTTTTAATCAATCACATAATTTAAAAAGAAGATACAGATTAAAAGTTTTAAATTATGATATCAAATTATTTAAAGTTTAAATAATTTTACAATAATTATAAACAAAAAAAAAAGATAATTTGTATTGTTTTTTTCTGAGCCATTGATTGATTTTAAAATCAAAGGTCCAAAATCAATCTGCTATCTATCTTCACCTTTGTTTTCTATTGGTTTGGTGCGGATCACCCTCTGCACCGTTAGATCATACCGAATCAACGCTTGAGATTTGTTTCTTTTTTTCCAATTATTTTCTGAGAACAGATCGAGAGAGAGGTCAAAAAGAGAGAGAGAGAGAGAGAGAGAGAGAGGCGATTGGGTAAGCTGTACTCGACGCCCTAGCAAACCTCGGCCTCCTTCTCTTCTCTTCTCTTCCTCGTCGACCTCGAGTTGATCTGAAATCTCTCCGCCGCACCAGCCAAAAGTGATTTCCATCGCAGCCGCCAGAATGCTCATCCCTTTCGCGATGGGCGTCGTCACCTCCTTCCCTTTCCCGAAAGTTTCTTCACCGGAATTGAAGCCAATCGGAGTGGGCCTTCCAGAGGCTTCTCAAGGAGATGTCCGGTTCCAATCAAACTTCTTAGGATGAAGATGATTCAGAAGATGAATCTGAGGATGACAAAGGCCGCTCCTGTTGCTGCCAAGGCCTGATCCAGCAGAGAAAGAGAAAGGTGTGAGAATCTTTTCCTATGACGTTTGGCATATGATATCGTGCTCTCATAATAGGTCAGCCACCATCCAACAATTATCGCTTGCCATAATGTGGATAGTAGTAGCGATGCATCCTGCCTATTATTTGATTGCATATTGCTTTTACTTGTTGTTTGCTGATGGAAAGTTACTCCCTTTTATGAAAACAGATCTCCGATGTCGAAAAGATCAATGCTGAGATGAAACAGGTAAAGAATATTCCCTTCTCTTAACATTGTAGTTGCTGTAATCTCTTTCTGTATTAGAAACCAGTTGGTTCACTGAAAAACCATATCTGCTTAATCTGAAGAATGTGTGTTTTTTTTGTTGTTTCAGAGGCTCCATATTTCTCTATATAGTTACGATCTTTACATCTCTTCAAAGTTCTAAAGGTTGAATGTTTTGTTCTTGTTGTTTTGACAGGGGGTGAAGTCACAGCTGCTAAAGGGTTTAACGCTGGTGGTATGTACGATGGGTTACGAGCTTCAAAGGAAAACCCTGATCTCGGTATTGTAACATGTGATGTCGATGCTGTACCTGCAGGTTCAAAGCTAGTTATGTTTGTTGTGCTTAAGTGGAAAAACGTTTCTGATTTTTCTGTCTTGCTTATCGAATGGATTTTTCATGTCTGTTGCAGATAACTGAACACATCTTACAAGAAGCTGGACAAGGCACAAGTTTCACATGGTGGCGAGTTTGAAGGGTCGATGGTGGAGGAGTTGTGGAAGAAGAAGAACAGTGAGGAGGCGGTTTGAAGGGATGATTATGAAGGGTTATTAGTGGTAAATTGATAGGTGTTAGTGGTTCGTGTAAACAATGAAATGTTTGATAGGTGTTCATGGTTTATGTTTCTGTTGTGGTTTGTATAAACAAGATAAGTTTTATGGGTTTTTAAATAATTTAATATTTATTGAGTTTTTTTTTAATAATTTTAATAGTCTTTATTACAAATATTCGAAATAAATATTACATTTAAAAAAATAAAATCAATTTGTAATTATTATTAATAAATTTTTGAATAATTTAAAAACTAATTAATAACACCAAACATTTGCTATCTTTGCTATTAGAAAAATCAAATTAATAAGTTTTAATAATATTTGTACAACATTATTATAAATATTAACAATTACGTAAACAAAAACGCTATTATTGTACGGTTAATTATAGCATAAATGAAAACCGCTATTAAAAGTGTCGGACCTATTATAACGGGTGCTGTCAGAGCTTACAAGGAAGCACTATTATACATGACTCATAGCGTTTTTCGTCTGCTATTACTACCCTTATTTCCTGTAGTGAATAGCCCCTTTCAAGATGGCGAAAAGACTGATTTCAAAGCCATCTTGCCAATGATAGAGTAAAAATGTCCAGGTTGAAATTGTTTAGAAAAGACGTCAGCAAGTTGATTGTTTGTGCGTACTTTGATCAATCCTTTGAGTATCAATTCTCTGACTTTGTGACAATCAAACTCAAGATGTTTAGTTCTTTCATGAAACACTACTGCAGTGTTTGCATGTTAATTGCTGCAGTAGAATCACAAAAGAAAGCCACCGGTTGAATCTGAATACTTGGAAATATGTTAAGAGATTTACCAACCCTTGAATCTCACGAACTGCAAACCCCATAGCTCTCTATTCAGATTCCGCTGATGAATGTGAAACTGTATCTTATGTCTTAGACTTCCATGAGATCAATGAGCTTCCAAGAAACATGCAATAGCCTGAGGTTGAACGACGTGTCTCCAAACAAGAGGCCCAATCTGCATCTGTAAAATCCTTAAGCACAAGATCACAGGTGGATGAGTAAAAAATTCTCATTCCGATTGTCCCTTTAAGATAGTGTAAGACTATCAAAGCAGCTTGGTAATGTGATTAACGTGGAGCTGAAGCAAAATGACATAGCTTGTTTACAGCGAACGCAATATCAAGGCGAGTGATTGTGAGATACATCATCTTGCCAACTAGTTTTCTAAAAACTAATTGGTCTTCAAGAAGAGCACCAGTATAGTCTGCACACAATTTAACACTCGGATCCATCGGAATAGAACATGGTTTGCATGCCAATAGTCCGTAGTCCTCAAGCAATTCCAGAGTATACTTGCGTTATGAAACAAATCTCCCATAAGCTGAATGAGCAATCTCTAGTCCCAATGCTGTAATTGACCAAGGTCTCTGAGTTTAAAGAACGATTTCATGTCTGTTTTCAGTTGAACAACATCATCATCATCATTGTTTGAGGCGATGATGATGTCGTCAACATAAACTAAAACAATAATGTGTCTGGCATAATCATGACAAATGAATAATGTGTGATCACGATGAGACTGTTGAAACCATAGAGCCAACAGAGTAGTACTGAATTTTAAAAACCACTGCTTTGATGCATGTTTTAAACCATATAGGGACTTCTTAAGTTTACATACAACGTTTGGAGGCAAGTTGGTTCCTTCTTTTGGAGTATATCCAGGAGGTAGATGCATATAAATCTCCTCATTTAGCCCACCATTCTAGAAAGCGTTAGATATATCCAGTTGTGTTAAGCTCCATTTCTTAGCAGCTGCAACTAATAACATAGTTTTAACCGTTGTCATCTTTTCCATATGAGAAAACGCATCAACAAAGTCAATGCTTTAGTGTTGTGTGTACCCTTTGGCCACTAGCCATGCTTTATACCGTTCCAGAGTTCCATCTGCATTAAGCTTCACCTTATAAACCCACTTGCATCCAGTGGTATGTTTACCCGGAAGAAGAGAAAAAATATCGTAAGTTTGAGTATTCTCTAAAGCAATCAGCTCCTCATTCATTGCTTTGAGCCATTCATCAAACTTCTTTCCTTGAGTAAATGATGTGGGTTCTGGATTTAAAGCAATGGCACAGATATATGATTTGTATGTCTTGGAAAGCTTCTTGAACAATATGTAAGAGGCCAAAGAGTTATAAGGAATATCTGTCTTCAGTCATATTACAGTAGTAGTCATGTAAATATGCTGGTTGTTTAGATGTTCTTTTCAGCTTAGTAGCCTCTGCGAGAGTATTATCATTAGTAGATGAAGAACTCTCCACAACTGTAGGTGAAGAAGTCACAGCTACATGTATTTATTCATCTATTTCTTCTGAATCACTCACACCTGCAGAATCAAACAAAGACATAAAATCAGAGAACGTTTAAGAGGAATCCTTGAAAGGAATTATATCGTCTTGGAAAACAACATTCCATGATATATGAATCATGTTGCTTTCCAATTCCAGAAGCTTGTAGCCTTTATATATAGTGGATAACCAAGAAGAACACATGGTCTTGATCTCGGTTGAAACTTGTGATAATGTTTAGATGATGTAGAGTTATATAAAAGACATCCAAACACACGAAGATCATTATAAGCAAACTTGTTATTTGTCAGCATCTGGAATGGAGACTTATCTTTAAGTAATGGAGACGATAGTCTATTTATCAGAAAAACTGTTGTGAGTATGCAATCACTTCAGTACTCAAGTGTCAAGTGTGACTGAAACATCAAAGCTCTGGCCACATTTAGTATGTGCTGATGCTTCCTCTGCACTACTGAGTTTTTCTCAGGAGTCTCAGGACAAGAATGATATGCATGTATGCCATTTGTCTTGTACAGTTCAGTAAAACTCAGTTCTGGAGCATTATCTGAACGCACACCTTTAACTTGTGCTTTGTATTGTCTTTCTATCATCATTGAGAACTGTGGAAAGACCTTGAGGACTTCTGCTTTTGGTCTCAGAGGATACACCCATGTAACATGAGTGTGATCATCGACTATAGTCAAGAAATGTTTGTATTATTCGGTTGTTGGAACAGAAAAAGGACCCCATATGTCAATGTGAAGCAAATCAAAAGCATTAGTAAACATATTGTTGTGAGCAGTATATGGTAAATGCTTTTGTTTGGCAAGATGGCAAATGGAGCAATGAAACTTTGCTTTATTTCTCTGTGAAATGCAAAGTACATCAGTTATGGAATCGACCTTAGCAATAGATGGATGGCCTAGTCTATTGCACCACAACTATGTATCTACAACAACATTTATTTAAAACTTAGCCGAAACGTTTGCAGAAGCATTAAGACTCTGTTCTCCCAAAATATATAGATTTGAAATCCTTTCATCCTGACCAATCATCAATCCATGGGTAGTGTCTTGTATCACACAAGAATCTTGGTCAAAAGAAACTTGACATCCGAAATCATGTGTAAGCTGACTGATGCTGAGTAAGTTCAGACGAAAGTCAGGTATGTATAACACATTGTTCAGGATCAGAAAGTCATTAAGGCGGATCTGACCAATCATGCAATCTTAATGTATGTTCTTGTAGGAAGAGATACCGATCTATCCTTGGAGGCAGTGAGACTGACAAATCAACTCTTATCATGAGAAACATGATGAGTTACTCCACTATCGATTATCCAAGATCGAGATGATAAGACATTACATGTGGCTCTCAATATTCCAACAAAACCAATAGTAAAGGACGAGAAAGTCATACCATGAAGTGAAGTGATAGAACCACCAGATGTTGATGTTGTCAGTGTTTGATCATTCTTTAGTTGCGAGTTGAAGTAAGCAATCAATACTTGAATTTGATCCTTTGACATCGTTGTAGAAGTCTCAACATTCACATTCTGATATTTGACAACTACCTGTGCAACCACCGGTTTAGGAATAACGTTTTGTTTGTGAGCATAGCCTCCTTTATCCGTATGTGGTTTCTTCTGTTTGAATCAAGGTGCATAGCCATGGATCTTGTAGCATTTGTCACTATAATAGTGTGACCATTATAACCACGGTGAGATTAAACATGTCGTTGAGGTCGAGGAGTGTTTGCATCATTGATAGAAGCTGTGAAACTCTCAGAACCATCCACATGGAAATCACTAGCATTTGATATCGGATTGATACTCATTTGGCTAAAGTCTTGATCCAGAAGATTATACACTTCAGACAAGTCAGGAACCGTCTTCTTCATGATAATCTGACTGCGAGCATTTGAGTAAGAATCGTTTAGTCCAACTAAGAACTTGATCACCTTAGTATACTCTGAATTTGTAACCATTGATCTGCAACAATTACAGTTTTACATGTTTTATTTAGCACAATTCCATCAAGATCATCCCACATTGTCTTGAGTTTTGTATAGTATGTGGAGAGATTCAGTGATCCTTCCTGGAGAAACCATATCTGTTGTGTCAACTGATACGATCTTGGTAAGTTGGTGATGTGAAATCTTGTTAATAGATCCTTCCATATCTTAGAGGCATCATTAAACCTGAGAATGCTTCCATAGATCTTTTTGGTCACCGAGTTCAAGATCCAAGATTTGACCATGCTGTTGCAGCAAGACTAGATTCTATATTGTGGATCAGATTCAATAGGTCTAGCTAAAGATTCATCAATAAACGCAATCTTGTTCTTCGCATTAAGAGCAATATTCGCAATACTCCAAAGTGTTATACTTAGATCCATCAGGTACCTCAAAGATGATAGATGTTCCTGGATTATCTCCACTCATAAGGAAGTATGGATAATATTGAATCCCACCAAAGTCGTGAGATACATTTGGTATTTGAAAAACTGATGTTGCTGGATTCGCCGAAGTTGACACCATAATAGATGGTATTGGGGGTCCATTTGTCTGAATTGGCGAGGTTGCGGTGGTCGTCGGAACGGACTGTCTCGTCATAGAAGGAAGAGCAACGCGTCTCGTTGATTTCCTGAGAGTCACCATCTTCAAATGAGAATCTTCGACGAATGATCGGAGGAACATATTGAATCGAGGTGATCAGAGTGAAGTTCCGATCAAAGATCACACAGAGGTAAAGCCTGCAGCAAGGGTCTTATAAACTATTTTCTTGTATGTCGTATTATCATCATAACCTATGCCAAGATATTTAAAACTAGGTTTGTTAACCTCACCCCAAATGCATCTAGTCTGTCCTAATCACGGGTTACAAACCACAGCACGTTTGGCCATGCCACATAGAAAGAACCCATTGCAATCAACCAAGCCATTAGGTTTATGATCTTTTAAGCCGAGGATATCTAAGGTTAACTCACACACCTCCATCGGGATTGAGGCTTACCGAATAAATCTTGGATTTAGTTACTATAATGAATCGAAACGTCATCTTGTGGTTATTGATGAAAGTATGGTTCTGAATCGGACAAGTGGTTTTGGAGGGACATGAGAAATGAATTCTTTCACCAAATCCCATGGAAGCTTTTCTTTGTTTTGTTTTATGACTCGCTGCTTTTTCAGATATTCTGAAAAAATAATCTTTCTTGATTTCTTTCGCATCAAATTCTGATTTTATGAAACAGTATTTTGTTATATATTCACATTACATCCCCATTTTATCTCCGTTTGTGTTTATCATTTTTTTATTTTAACTATTCATATTTACTACAGAAAAGAAAATATACAACCACGCGTGGTTACCTGGCCTTTAGATGATTTTTACCTGGCCTTTAGATGATTTTCAATAATCACCATTAATATTTGTGAAGGTAATAAATAAGCCATACCATTCAATGGAAGAAAAGAGAACTTGTATCTGAGCAGAGCCGGTCCTAACAATGTAGAGACTAGAAGCAAAATGAAAAAAATTGGCCACTTTGTTGTTAAAGAAAAAACAATTTAAAACCTAACAAGTAACTTGAAGTCTGGTTCCAGGGAAATTAACCACTAGTCTAGTGAATTTTTTAAGAATTGTGTGGCCGATATTTTACTTATTTAAATGCGGCTGGAAGCATGGGCTTCATCCATTTGGCCCAAGGGTCGGCTCTATCTCTGAGGAATAACTTTCGTGGATAATATAGAAGACTTGCATGTGAATGTTGTGGGGCTTTACTACAGAATAAAATCATGGTTTACTGTGAATTCATGGGAACGATTTTTTTGGTCTTTCTTGAGAAATCGAACTCTATTTCATGTGGACCGCCTTACCACAATAATAGCAGGTAATTCGCAGATGTGATTTTGGATCGTCTTCGAGATTGGTCTCGACCTTTGCTTCTGTTTTACACAAGGATATCTCTACCTCGTCTCTAAAAGATGTTAGCCTCTGAGAAAGAGCTCGAACATCATTCAATCCTACAAACTTCTTCTTTTAAAAGGCTATCATGGACAGTGTCCACAGTAAGTTTTTCCTTCGGTGCTGAATTTTTAAAGTGACAACTAGTGTGTCCCAACTCTCTGGTAGTTAACTAAAGAAGAAGGGCATGCATTCGTCTTCAAACTTCATTTCAAATTTGTTTAGCTGATTTAAGAGCCCTTTAAAATTGTTCAAGTGCTCCATCATGTTCTAGCCATCCTTGTACTCCAACTTAACTAAACGTCGAACACGAAGAGCGCTTCGTTTGAGGCATTTTCTTTTGAATCATGGATTCAATTTGTATCTCTAATTTAAAAGAATTTGTGTATGTAGAAGCATGTTCAAATAGAGACCAATCTAGGTGTGAAAGATGGACTAGTGGAATGTACCGGGTTTAGGGCGGGCGAAGCTAGTTTTGTTATAGTTTTACTATGGAAATTTTGTTTGAAACCTGTTTTGTAACCGGATCTTAATTTTCCGATCTTCAGGTTGAATTAATATATTTAATTTTTTTTAGAAAAAAAAACAAATAGGGACCGATCGACGTACTTATGAATTACATGTAAGAATATTTCTATTAAAAATCTCTTATGCTTGCATCCTTTCCTTTCATGATAATGGGTTTATGAAAATCTTTTTTTTCCAACTGATTATTCATTGATTAAATCACATACAAGAGTTGTTCATACATCAATATTACTTCAATAATAAATATTTTATGTTCCCCATAATAAATATTACATCAATAATAATAAATATTACATCAATAATAAATATTTTATGTTCATACATCAATATTACATCAATAATAAATATTTTATGTTCCCCATAAGAGTAGTAGTCCATCATAAGCTTGAACATGTCACCTTCAAAGATAATGTAGCCTCCATCTCACTCCCACGAGAAGTCGATGTTAGAAAATGAGAAGTCGGTGTTAGTAAAGAGCCTAGCTAGCTTTGATACCATTTGTTGGAAAAGTTGCATGATTATATTTCGTAAGATTAGTATGGGAACTGACAACAAGTGTTTAAGAAAATCTTTCTTATATTAGGAAAAATATTTTAATACAAACGCTTTGTTTTGGAAGCTCTCTCTTAAATGTGTGTATCTTCTTAGTTTTTATTTTTGGTTGATGATTAAAAATGATACAAGCACCCTATTTATTCTAGTAAAATTAAGTACAAACTAATTCTAGAAGACTCCCTAATCCTTATCCATAAAGTTCAGGTTTGCATTAAAGTTATGAATTCTAATATAAAAGACCGAGTGATAAATCAGTTTCGATTAAAGTCATTAGAATTCGTGTGTATTGATAACCCTCCTCTTTTACTTTATTTTTTTTGTATTTCCTATAATTGTATATATAATTATATATATATATATATATAATTATATATATATATATATATTATATTTGTGTGTATTTTTTTCTTCAAATGGCTGCTTTATTATTCAAGCTTGAGTAGTCTGGGAAACCAGACCGGAACAGAACAACCAATGTAATACAATTCTCCGTGGAAGGATCTCGCTATCTTAGCTAATAAATCAGACGGTACATATTCTGAACGAGGAACAAAAACAACCGAGAACTCCGTGTATCTGTTTTTCAACTTCATAAACTCCTCCAACTCCTTCATAAAATCAGACCATTAGGGTCTTTTGCTTTCAACTAAGAGTTTCAGATGATTTGTATTAAAATGACAAATTCACTGTTATTCAAATGAAGATTTTAAAAACCACTTTAAAATCCAGTGTAATTGAACTTGTCATTTTATAAAATACTCTAAAATCCAGTGTTATTGACCAAAATTTAAGTTGGAAATTTTAGAGTACTTTAAATGTTTTAAAGGTGTTTGAGAGGGATTTTTTAGTTATAAAAATAAAAATCAAAATTTCATGGTTTTCGATGAGATTCTAAAGTTGTTTAACAAAAATCACACCAAATTATAATATTCACCTAAAATCATCTAAAAACTCACTAAAATCAAATCATTTTAAATTTCAGATTCAATACACCCATCCGCCCCTTTGTTTTTTTTTTTTTTTTTTTTGTGTGAACATCAACTACTTTTGTTATTAAGTTTTTCCAACTAGGGTTTCAACTGTTTCTTCCGAGAACATATCTGTAAAAGGTTAAAGATTTTACAAAACATTAAATAGTTTATAGATACGACTCCATGTACTAAGTACTAGTTAACGTATCTAGGAAAATCAGTAAATATGATAATAAAATTTAAAGCCGTGTAAGCTTTATTTGTTTTAAAATTTTTAAAATATAGTAAATTTTCTCTTTTTTTTTTTTTGCAACAAACCACTATTCTATTACTCAAACTTGAGGTGGTCTGAGTAACCACACCGAAATAGAAAACCCAATGAAACAAACATCTCTATGAAAAGAACAAATAGTCCTAGCTAAAGAATCAACAATTCCTTTTTGCTCCCTTGGAATATAGGATATCTTGAAGTCCGGGAAGCATATCTGAAGAGTCTGAATCACTTCCAATTATGTTGCAAAGTTTGGCCAAGCTTGTGGTTCATTTATCATTGCAATCAGGTTTTTGAAATCCGTCAATTCTGATAAGTCGAATGTTGGAGCATGCTTTCCATAACCCATCTCAATGCTTCCAGTTTTGTATGCAAAGCAGACTCTTGTCGTCTTTGATTCTGCGTCCCCATAAGTTGGATCTTCTCCAAAATATCCTCTCAAAACCATCCACATCCACTAAATTGAGCTGTAGAGGTCTATGAACCATCCACCATACAAATATTACCCAAGCTTAAAATTTAAGAAAAATAGTAAATCATCTAAAATACATGAGATATAGTTTTAAAATTCGGTGTTCGCACTACTTAATATTTGAGTATTTTTGATTCATATGCACACATTTCGCCTATTAGTTAACTGAAATCATATATTATTCACGCACTATAAATAATTCAGTATATCTCAAGTCAGTCCCTAACTCCCTATAGCTACGTTTATTAGACTATTAGCAATGGATGTTTTGAATCGAACATTTAACAGTTGAATGATCACAATGAAAATGTTGAATATGGGTGTTGAAATAAGGTGGATTAATTGGTGTTGAAAATATTCAACATTTGAAAAATGATTATGGTTGGGACACGCGCCACATGTTGTATTCTTATTTGTTGTTGAGTTTTTTTTTTGCATAGTTTTTAACCCTTATTATTTGTGACCATTTATTTTATTTTAAAGTTACCTTTAAAAATAAAAAAAATTATATAAGAATATATGTTTTGTATACTTAAACTTATTTCATTTTATTTGAACATTGAAAAAAAATGTATTTTGATGAATATTTTTTATTGAATTATTAGGTGGAAAAGAAAAAAAATGATGCGGAGTATTGAATAATATAAAGTAAAGTGTTGAAACACAAAACCATTGCTCATAGTTTCAATAGAGCTGGCAATCATATTTGTGTGGATATGTTAACGAGTGCATACAAGTACATAATAATGTCATCTACTACTTAATTCTCTCTTTTACGATTAGTTATCTCACTTTTGGTTTCTTCATCTTTTGAATCTCATTTTATTTGATGAGTTTGGAAAATAATGGTGATATTGTGATTCATCAACCTCGTGACCTTTCACTTTTTTTTTCTTCTCTCTCTGTCGAGTCTCTTGCTGCTTTCAAAGAAAAAAAATATATTTTGTGATGGTTGTCTACGGCTATGGATGTTGAACATGTGATTCATTCTCTGACAGAAAAACTTAGCAAAGGTGACCTGTTTTGAGAGACGACATCAAAGAGAAAACCAACTCGCTTTCTCTAGTAAAATAATCGTCTATAGCCACCATATATTTCGTGACTATAGACCAAATTTTGTGGCTATATAAGGGTTTAGTCACCAAAAGCCATGAAATAAAAAATCTTCATATCTACTTTCTAAGTGAGGTGATTCTCGAAGACCAGTTTCTTCTCTTGATCTTCTATCTTGCATAATGCTAAATTAGAGTTGGTTAGTTTGTTTGTCGTTAGTTTGATAGATCATAATGGTTGCTAGCAGGGGCGGAGGCAGCTAAGGGGTAGGGAGGTCAGCTGACCCCACTACTTTAAAAAAAATACATAGTTTTTTAGATAAATTTTGTATTGACCCCACTTAAAAATTAAATTTGACCCCACAAAAATAATTACAAAACATTAAAGAAAAAATTTAATTATACAACTAATATATTTTCATTTTTTATTTTTAAAACTTTGGATTTATATTATTTTTAATCTTATTTTATTTCTATAGTTGCAAAAAAAATTAAAATCATTAAACATGTTTTGGGTATTTAAACTTTAGTGTTATTTTAGTTTAAGCTCAACTTATATTAAGCCCAAATAAATTATAATACAGAAACATTAAAAATAGAGAATTTGTACTCCCTACACACAGCTTTCCTCCTATTTGCACTCTATACCCTATTTTCCTCCAATTTTCTTCCCCTCATCATTACCATTTTTCCCCCAATTCAATGGTATTCCACTCTTCTTAGGATATTGAGCTAATTTGCTCTTAAAAATATAAACAAACTTAAAGTAGGTAAAAAAAAACCCTTTCTCTTCCCCTGCAAACACAAGACGACGGCGACCTGTTCCAACTCGTGCTCTCCAGATTCATGTTCGTTTTTTATATACTTTTTTTGTTATATTCTGCTCTTTTGTTTATATTGTTACTTTATGTCATGATCTGAATATTTTTAATGATTAGTTTTATATCTCAAAAAGACTAATCTATCTTATTTAACAGAAAGCTAATGGATAAATTTCTAAATCTGAAAAGAAAATCTCCATCAACCGATGATATTCACCTAGACGACATGCCACATGATCCCGGAGAAAGAAAAGGGATTCATGAATATGATCATAATCAAATAGACGAGGTGAGACGCAAGTACTTGACTAGAGGACCTTGTCAACCTCGTGGGCATAGTTTTAAGCAAAGAGTTATCTCAGGTGCATTAAGGCGGTTTAATCCTTCTTGGTTTGATCAGTATGGTAATTGGTTGGAATACAGTGTCAAGAAAGAGAAGGCATATTGTTTCTTTTGTTATTTATTCAGCAACGAGAAAAAAAGTGGAAGTGTTGGATTTGTCACAGAGGGATTTGATAGTTGGAATAAGTCTGACAGATTGGCTGGCCATGTAGGTGCGGTAAATAGCTTTCACAACGTAGCCAAAAAGAAGTGTGAAGATTTGATGAGACAAGGTCAGTCAATCAAACATGCTTTTCAAAAGCAAACCGATGTTGTAAAAAAGAGTATCGTATCCGACTAAATGCTTCAGTCGATGCTGCTAGATACTTACTAAAACAAGGATTACCGTTTCGTGCTCATGATGAGACAGTCGATTCTAGCAGCAAAGGAAATTTTTTAGAGTAAGTGAAATATACTGCTGCACAGAATGAAGATGTGAGCAAGGTTGTGCTGAAGAATGCTCCTGGAAATAATCAAATGGTGTCTCATCCTATTCAAAAAGACATTGTTAATTGCTTTTCGGAAGAAGTAATTAATTCCATAGTTCAAGAGATGGACAATGATGTGTTTGCTTTATTGGTGGATGAATCAGCTGATTGTTCTATGAAAGAGCAAATGGCTATAGTTTTTCGCTTTGTCGATAAACATGGTATGGTCAAAGAGAGATTTGTTGGTCTTATCCATGTGAAGGATACATGTTTTGTATCTTTGAAATCTGGAATTGATTCATTGCTTGCTAAATATAGTCTTGAGTCTGAAAAAGGTGAGAGGACAAGGCTATGATGGAGCAGGAAATATGAGAGGTGAATTTAATGGTCTGAGAGCACTGATTTCAAAAGAAAACAGTTCGGCATACTATGTACACTGTTTTGCTCACCAACTACAATTGGTAGTTGTTGCTGTCGCGAAGAAACATTTTGAAGTTAGAGATTTCTTTGTTAGTGAATGTGGTTGCAGCTTCGTGTAAAAGGAAAGATAAGATGCGAGAAATTCAGCGGGATATAATTGAAAAGAGAATAAGCAGTGGTGAAATCAAGAATGGAAAAGGACTGAATCAAGAGTCTTCTCTTCCAAGACCAGGAAGTACACGTTGGGGTTCTCATTATAAAATGTTGCTGCAGTTAGTTGAGATGTTTTCTTCTGTGGATGAGATGCTTATGTATGTCGAGGATGAAGGTGTTGATATTACCCAGCGAAGTCAAGCAAATGGTCTTCTCAAATATATCCATACTTTTGATTATGTGTTCTACCTACATTTGATGTTGCACATTTTGGGGCTCACAGAGAACTTGTCACTGGCCTTGCAACTAAAAGATCAAGACATCCTAAAAGCTGTCTCATTAGTAGAATCCACTAAGCGGCAACTACAGAAGTTCAGAGATGATGGCTGGGATTCTTTTGTGAATGATGTTTCAGCTTTTTGTAAGAAACATGACACTAGTATTCTCCACATGAAGGACGATTTCATCGATCCAAGGAAGCCACGCAAAAAGACCAACATTACCAACTTGCATCATTATCAAGTCAATTTTTTTTATACAGTATTGGATATGGAGCTTCAAGAGTTTAATGGTCACTTTAACGATGTAAACTCTGAGTTACTCGTTTGCACATCAGCTTTAAGTCCTACTGCTTCATTCCGTGAGTTTGATAAAGAAAAGTTATTGAGACTGGCTAAATTCTGAGGATTTTAGTGTTATGGAATGCATATCACTTAAGCAGCAACTTGACATTTATATTGAAAATGTACGAGGAGATGAAAGGTTTGCTTATTTGAAACATCTTGGAGATCTATCGCGGTTAATGGTAGAAACCAAGAAACATCTTTCTCAACCTTTGGTGTATAGGCTCTTGAAGTTATCTTTGACTTTGCTCGTTGCTACTGAAACCGTTGAGAGATGTTTTTCAGGAATGAAGATCGTCAAGACAGTATTACGAAATCGCATCGGTGATCAGTTTCTAAGTGATTGTCTTATTTGTTTTATTGAAATTTTTTTTTGAAGATGTAGCCAATGAAACTGTTATAAAAAGGTTTCAAGCTATGAGTGAGCGTAGAGTACATTTGTAGTTTTTTTTGGTGTAATACATTTGTAGTTTTTTGGTCATTTAAACATTATGTTTTGATTTTTTTTTCCGACCCCAGTACAAAAAGTTTCTGGCTCCGCCACTGGTTGCTAGATACTTGTTCCATGTTGCATAAGAACGCATGTATTGCTAAAGGACGTATAAACTGATTGTGTTGATGTGATTGATTGATTGATTGTTGTGATTGTTATGATAATAAATTGTATGTGTTAGGTTGTTAGAAGAACTGAAAGAACTAGATTATTAGTTACATGTAATGAACTAAATGAATGATGTTGAGCATAATACTATGTGATGATTGTGATGGTGAGGGTCCGGATAATAATTTAGTGGAGCCCCTGTTGGGCAGATGCTGGTTGGGTAAGTGTCGGTTAGGCAAGCTCCGGTAAGGCGTAGGACTACTGGGTGTAGGGGCAGTGCGCCTTGGAGACACCTATGTGAAAGAGAAAGTCTAAAGAATCGTAGTTGTTAATATGCATGTTTGGTGATAGTGTGTAATGGCATGTTGATGATGTGAAATATTGAAGTAGTTGAACTGTTGTTTGTTGCTAGCAATCCTCGTTCTGTACTGAGACATATAACAGCTCATGCGGGAAGACTGATTTATAAAGTATATCACTAAGTAATTTATTTTATCAATCTCCCCCTCCTCTCCTTTCCATTTCAGTACATGACCTTAAGTAGATGTAATGAATATGACTGGATTAGTGGACATAAACAGAAAAACAAAATGCGCGGGAATCTTATAACCATTGGTAGAACATGGTGGCTTACCTTTCAGCGTAGACCTGTGTTCTTAAATCTGCCTTGTCCAGCTTGTCGGATGAACATGTTTATAATAAAGCTTCTACGACCAAGTACAAAGTTTTGAACTCGAGTAGTGATAACTTCCCAGAGATGCCATCGTAACTTTCATTCTTAGAGAAATAGATACTACTGCTTCTGCGCTCTCACTTGGTTGTTTTTCTGGCTTTTATCTTAAAACCTTCGTGTTGTATAGCTCTCTTCCCCGGTGATCGAAAAGATATACCGGACAGTGGATATAGGAGTCTTGTGTATCTTATGATCAAACAATTTTTACAGTATGATTCAGTAATGTTAAAATGAAAAGTATTATTTTAACAATATGACAAAAGAATACAAAAATAATGAAAATCGTGAAACAAAATTTATATGTTATTATTCGGGCAGAGCCGAATAACAAGACGAAAATCATATCCAACTATAATAATCATAAAATAATAAAACAAAACTAGTCTTCATCGTCAGAATCAGCAAATGTGATCTTCTTAGCTTTTGGAGCATCAGCTGCAATTTCTTTGAAATGAGGTCCATACAGTTTTGATTCCTGCAATTTTTTTAATCAGACAATACAGCAGCACATGAGAGGAAATAATGTGTGTGGAGGAGATCAAGAATATGATCAAAGAAATCAAACCTTTTTCTTTACATGAGTGCCAAACTTCAAAAGATCAGCGGGCACAACTTGTTTAGCTTCCCTGAGAACATTCACTAGCTCTCCGGCAAGACCCTTTAAAGAGACAGTGAGTGTGAGTGACACAACAACATATCTCAAAAACGCTGAAAAGAAAGCTGCTCAAAGAATTGATTTTCTTTTCAGAAGTAAAACTCATTTACCTTGTTCTGTTGTGTGAAAAAGGTGTGTGCAACACCCTTTTTACCTGCTCTTCCTGTTCTCCCGATTCTGTGAACATAATCCTCTGTTGTCAAAGGGAAACTGTAGTTTATCACAACTTCCACGTCCGGGATATCGAGCCCTCTTGCTGCTACATCAGTAGCCACCTAACAATGAATAAAACAGTATCAATGCTCTGTTTTCAGAACCAGCATGGTTAATACTACTATTATAAGCCATGGAGTTGAGAAACACGTACCAGCAACGGACAGGATCCTTCTTTGAACAATGCCAAAGACCTGGTACGTTCGCTCTGTGCTTTGTTTCCATGTATAGATACAGCTTTCCAGCCTCTGAATAGTTATGTAAATATTTATAATCAAGAGCAAAATAGTCAAGATTTTTGTTGAGTTGATTTAGGGGAAAAAGATCAAACCTTGTCTGAAGAAAACGCTCAAGACGGTCAGCTTCCACCTTGTATAAGGCAAACACCAAAACCCTGTTTCTGCAAACACCAAAAACGCTTGGTGTTAGTATGGTGTGACAAAAGGAAAGATCTGGTAACTGAGTAGCAGATTTACTTTTGAGACTTGTGGTATTTTTCTAGTAAAGCAACTAGGCGCTGGTCACGAGCACGATCGTCCAAGACCTGAATTTTTAGACAAAACAAAGACATGTTGTTAAAGGCGGTGAGATGATTTGCAGAGGGAAAACGCTACATACCTCGATGATTTGCAAAACGTCGTGGTTGGCAGCTAAGTCTACAGAACCTATGACTACCTGAAAGAAATTTGAATGAAAAAAAAACTGTGTAGGTTAGAGAAAAGAGGAAAAGATTACCTTGACAGGGTTTGGATCCATGAATTCCTGAGCCAATTTGTGAACTTCCATAGGCCAAGTTGCACTGAACATGACCATCTGACGAACTATAAGACAGAGAAGAAAGAAGGAGAACTTTCATTAACAAAAAAAAATGCAGGAAGAAATCAAACAAGATACATGAGTTGTTGGTTCCTCAACCACTTGCCTTTATTCGTCTTGCTCAGTATAAACCGGACTGGTTCCTCGAAACCCATATCAAGCATTCGATCTGCTTCATCCAACACCTGGCACATAGTAAGAACTCCTGTTACTATCTCTAATACATAGGCATAACAAAGAGATGTTATGTTGCTTGCTTACCACAAAGGAAACCTCAGAGAGACGAAGCTCATTAGAGTCAATCAGATCTCTCAAACGACCTGGCGTACCTATGACAATATCCTATACCACACAATATTAAATCGTCATTTGACTGATTAGCCAACACAAGACAGTGTAAAGAAGAAGTCTTACAACTCCAGATCGAATAGCGTTGATTTGAGGCCTTTTAGAGCTTCCACCATACACACAAATCGATTTCAAACCACACGGTTCTCCAGCTTCACTCAAAACATCAGATATCTACACAAACAAAAACAATAAGAATACGTTCCCTTTCACTTATATAATAACTAATGTTCTCTCTATTATACCTGAACAGCTAACTCTCTTGTCGGAGAAAGAACAAGACATGTCGGGTTCCTTGTTCCTTTACCGTTCTTGTTCTTCTTCAACATGTGCATAATCGCAGGAATCCCAAACGCCAATGTCTTACCTAAACCCACCATTTTTAAAAAACGTTTCATGCTTCTGAGATTGGCGAACAGAGAACATTACGAACCTGAACCAGTTTTGGCAATGCCGATAAGATCACGACCATCTAACAGAAACGGCCATGAGTGAGACTGAATGGGAGAAGGCTTCTGGAAAGTCTTGCAGCAATCGAGAACATTCTCAGGCAACTTAGATGCAGCGAAAGATGTTAAAGCTGCGTACTTTGCTTCCTCCACATCTTTCCCGGTAACGACAACTTTCTGTTCACTCTCTCCTCCGTTGCTCACACCTGAATCTTCAGGAACTTTATCAGCTTCCTTCTTCTTCTTCTTCTCCATCTCTTTCTCATCTCTCTTACGCTTCTTCTTCTCTTTATTACTCAACCCCTCACCGTTGGTGACCTCTTGAGGCACTTCCACTTCCTGAGTTTCCTCTGAGTGTTTGCTCTTCTTCTTCTTCTTCTTCTTCTTGATTGTTTCTGTCATCGGACTCTCGACGGCGGCTAAGGGTTTGTCGGAGACGGGAAGCTCTTGCTTTTTACCAGACATGTTTTTTACTTATTTTTGTTTACGGTGAGAGTTGAAACGGCCGAACAAGAGTTTTTCTTTTTTGTTCGGTTTAGGTTTTTATGGTTTTATAGCATTGTAAAGTTTTTCTTTTGTCAAAATTTTTAAAACCGGACCGGAAGCTGAACCGGATATATTTTGGGTCACGGTTCAATATGGTTCGACCAGATCAAATTTGATTCAATAATATGGTTTAATATTTTTTTAGTATGTAAATATAAAAGTAATATTAGTAAACATGATGCATAGTTAAAATATAAATTAATTTTGAACATAAAATATTATAAATATAAATTAGTTTCTTGTTTATATAGATGATTTATAAATTTTTGATAGTTTTAGTGGTTTTTATTGGTTTAATAACTTTGAAATATAATCCGGTTATGTGGCCGGTTCATGGTCGAACCAATTACTAGACCAACCCGGTTATATAACCGGTTCACGGTCGAACCCGGTCCAACCATCGGGTCGGTCCGGTTTTAAAAACACTGGTCAAAACCATTGTAAAGTTTTTTTTTTCTGAATTTGCAATTTCGTCTGGATGTTTTAATAATTGTCTGAAAAGATCGTTACTCTTGTTTTATTATATGTTTGTCAAATAAACCTTTTTCCTCCAAAACTTCTTTAATTCAAAAAAAAAAAAATATGTTAATAAAAATATATTTCTCTCGCTCTTCGCATTCGAAATGTTTGAGAGAATTTTTTTTTAAAGAACTTTTTGTGTTTCTTTGGAAACTATATTTTTAGTATGTGAAGATGTTTCTTTCCGCTTGATAGGATAATAATCCAGATCTAATCGGATTTTTGCTTTGTTTAGTTATTCCGGATTAGTTCGGTGTTACTTTTTGCATATTGGCTCGGGAGTCATGGTTTGGATTCAATTCTAGAGGGCTAAACCATTTCTCATCTTTGCGCAGAATAAAAATTATATATAAATTATTTTTACGTATTATATATTTTTTTACATATTATAAAATAATAAATATATATAGAATAATTAAAAATTCAGTAACTATTACATATATAATTAAAATGGTGCAAATAAATAAATTTTATTAATCTATTCAAACACTTTTTATATTTATATAGTATATAATTAAATTTAAATGATATTAACGTAGGAAATAGTATTTTTTAGTATTGATATATATTATATAATGTTTTCTACTCATACTTTTTTAATCATTTGTATCTTTTCATAACAAAACTTTAAATTACTAATAACAAAATTTTCATTGTCGGATGTTTAATAGTTTTAGTAATTTTAATTAAAAAATACTCTAAATATTAAGTTTTCAATATTTGTTCAAAGTTTTTTTCAAAAAAATAATTATTCAAAGTAAAATTTCAAAATTAAAATATTTATGTATTTTATATGGTATATAGTTTAATTATATATATATATTTTAATCTTAATATTTATTAAATGAGACTTTCTACTTATTTGAATTTGTAATCATTTGTATATTTTCATTAAAACAAAATTTTAAACCATAGATCAAAAATATTTCAGTGTGAGACTTTTAACAATATTAGTAATTTATAGTCATTTTCAAAAAATTTAAATATAACATACTTTAAAAAAATCAAAATTTTATTATATGGTAAATGTGATTGTTTAATTTATTTTAATAAGTTAAAATTAAAAATGATAAAGGATACACTGATTTTTATCAAATATTTTTTATTTAAAAATATTTATTATCATATATACTTTATCCACTAATGAAGAACATTAATAATTAATTTATGGTTAGTTTAATAAAAAGTTTATTATATATTTAGATGGACCAAACTATTTCTCTAACGATTATAAGAATTATTGTGGTGATGACACATGACTACCTTAAATATTGTAATGCTTCTCTTTTAATATATAAATGATACACCCTGTTCAAAAATGCGGCCGCCTAGGCGTTGTTTGGATGTTGACCGCGGTGAATATGTCCAAATCGGTGTAGCTAGGCGTTGACCCGCGTAAGACTACCTAATTTCCGCGTACACCGCCTAATTTCCGCTTAGACCGCCTAAACCTCCTAAGTTTTTTTTTTCTTTCATCCGTGTAAAGTTGAAACACGGTTGATTATCTTTTACTCATTATTGAGAGATTTTGTGTAATTATTCATTAATGAATAATTACAATTAGATATCAAACCCAAAAAAAACACATAATTACTTCATTTAGGGATTTTTCGTACCAAACACACCATAATCTAAATGTTCGACGAATCAAAAAGAAACCGTTTAGAATTATATATAAAAAATTATATAATTATGTCTAAGAACATGTGTTATCATTTTTAAAATTAGCTAAATATATTATAAATATATTAAGTTGTATTTAAAACTAGATCCCGCATAATCTCTGAATACTCTCTAATTTTTCGGTAACTCGCTAGGCCCGGGGTTGCCGCCCACTATGGCACGTGTCCATTACGTGTTCCAGAAAAAAAAGACATGTCCTTTTTTTCTGTGCAGCAAAAGACATGTCCATTACTGGACTATTATGTTTTGACCCATAACCCGCCCATATGACATCCTAGTAGTGAGTGTCACACATATACAAAGAAAATGTCACACATATACAAAGAAAATCTCCATGATCTATGGAAGAGAGATTGTTGTAAGAAATAGGAACAGATTCCAGCTATTTAAAAGTGGAACTTGTTATTGTAAAGATTATTGTAGATTTGGATCCTAATCTTTCAAGCATTGAGATACCAACATCAGAAGCAGTGAAACGAAACAAACACAGATACGAACATTCTAAATCAGACCTTGTTTTGTTTTTGTTTTTTCCTGCGATTTTTTCCAAAGAGTCAAAGACTTACAAGTGGGTGAAAAAAATGCACTTAGCACCCAAGTCTATATGCAAAATAGTATACTCAACCAGCTTTAGTGATGAGCCTAACTCATTGGACACGGCCAAACAATGTTGCTTACTCAATATGAATTGATGAAACGCCTGAAGTAATACCTGTGGTGCGTGGATCACCACTTTCTAGGCAAACGCCGTGTGGATCTTCTTTCACCAACAACGCCAGAACATTGTGTGAACTCCATGCCTGGGTCAGTTTGCTTCCAGAATCCCATAGAGTAATTGCAAATATGGCATCAAACCCACCAGCCCCAGGAACACCAGCAACTAGAACCCCTTCAGCATTCATTGTAGAATCCAAAAGTTGAGTTTGAGACTCAGGTTCTATCTGCAATTCCATGGTAACTCAAGGTCAATGAAGATGCAAAACATGAAGCAGAATGCGTTATTTGTAGAACCCTTATATATTGTATGCTGAGTAGTTTATGCTTCAGCACAAAAGTTTATCATTCGCAAATGGTCAATTAAGATATGAAGCAGAATAAAACAATAACTTACCGGAACACCAGCAGCCTCACCCATCTGCCGCATAAGAATCCTAATCCTCAACATAGCTTCTCTTGCTCCTAAGAGTTCTCGAATAATCGCTTCGTTGATTGGTTCAGTAGCGTGTAGCACCCACTAAACATTATATACAAGAGGCAAGTGAACCAAGCTGCTCCTTGATGTAAAATATCTAATGAAAGCAATACTCAGTAAATGGAATATATACCTTTTCAGAAGTAAGCACACTACAAGACTTGATGACTCCTAGATAAACATCCCAGTGCTCTTTGGCTAATTTGCTCAGACTGTTTAGCTTAGTTTCCAGCTCCAAATTTGCATCTGACAACTTTTGCCAGTTTTCTCGTGCCTTGTCTGGATCAGACATTTGCCACTTCTTTACAGCACCTACCATCGATGGTGTAGAGGATCCACCACTTCCAGGTTCTCCAAGGAACTATATAAGATACAATCATTTTTAGTACACATAAGTCAAGGGAATAAGAAGTACGTGAGGTGGACAACATTTCTTTCAGGTTAGACACTAGGTCTGATTGTTTGCTTACAAGATTCATCAGTGGGGGTAAACAGAACTCGGTTCTTTCATGATCCCATTTTCCCTTCAAGATTCCGCCAATAACTTCATGTAATGGTAAACCCGTTACTGCAACCTACAAAATATGGTAGTAGTCAGTATATTCCCAACCTTTTTAGAAAATTTACATAATAAACTTCTCATTACAGACCTTAGGAAATGACAAGACTTCTGGAGAGAAGCGAACATAACGCTGACTCCCGTAGACCGCACAGCTGACATCAAACCCACTTCCGACCTTCCCTTGTGCAAGACAGTGAGATGTTTGTGCTATCATATGGATAACATCTAGATCAGAACAACCAAACTTTCCTTCTTTACATGGATCGGAGAGGTCAACCACTCCGAGATAATGCAACAGAGCTGCAACCACAGCTGTTGTCATTGCTGCAGAAGAACCTAAGCCAGTTTTTGCTACTTCAGGCTTGCAGTTAGCGCCATTTGACTCGCCTGAGTTGAATGTGATTGATGCAAAAGGTGCAAGGGTACCCAGCGATTCTGGTGTCAATGGAAGCCCAAGCGATTCTATCTATCAGAATAAACAAGATTATCAACATGTTGTGCAAGTATCTCAAGAGGAAGAATAAATGAACAAATGAAAGTGTAATTTAGGCAGTCTTCAGCAAAGGAATACCTGATTCCGGTATGAGTAAAAGTCATTGGAGCCTAGTATTGTGATATCAAGACCTGCAAAATCGATTTAAAGAAATAGTAACACATTCAGCCTCTACTTGAGAAATAAAATGATGAAAAAGCAGAGACTTGAAGATTGCCTTGCAAGAAGAGTTTGTGCAAGGATTCTTTGTCCTTGTGGCTTGCCAAATGAGCAGCAGCTATGGCATACTGTATAGCATGCTCTACAAAGGGGTTTCTTGAATCACTAAAAATTTTATTTTCAGAAAGAGAAAAAAACAGTGTAAGTTCTCTACCACCTATATTCGACAAAAAAAGAAGTATCCGCAGTAAAACTTATGATACTGAACAAAAATGAAAACATGCAGTGCATCTAAAAAAAGTGTTTGGGATCTTGCCTTGCAGACACACACTGAAGAGTCAAATGCTTAAGTGACAGTTTATACATGCTTTCTCTTGAGAGCTGTGGTGATGTTAATTTGACATCTGTCCATTTCTGTAAGAATAACAATTTTTGTATCAGCCTTCTTCTCACACTCACACAACATGATTACTTTCAAATAACACACGAATGAGAAGAAGATGGAGGAAGTGCATACCCAGGCCCAACTCTCAGGCTTGACTTCATCATTGATGGGCTTCACAACCGCATAGAAACGTGCGTTTGTACTCAACACAAGACCTGCGTTTGGCCTCTCGAGTATGAGGTAGCCTCCAGTCATCAACACCTTCCCAGGAGCAGAAGCAACACTGCATCAAATCGTCTTAGAACACATCACCCAAAAAGTGAAATCGATACAACCAACACGAATGATGCGAGAATAAATCCAATTCAAAATCAAAAGAAAATCTCAAACGGAAATCGAACAAGCCAATCAACATTTCTAAAATAGGGAGAGAAAGCACTTACACAGCCATTTCCAAAGAGTGATCGCTGATCTCACCTACGATCGAACAAGTTGCACTTCCAATTAGATAAAATCAAATCGCAAGCACAGATTCAAAGTATCTACGTACATAAACAACAACAACAACAACAAGAGAACTCCAATGCATGTTTATTGTATCGATTGAGAATACCTAGAACTCGCTGGATTGCTTTTGTAATCATGAACAATTTGTTGGCGAGACACTTACCAAAAATCTCTGTCTGGGATCGAGATCGCCGGATGTGATCGGTAAATTTGGATCGACGACGGTAAATGACCGGCGGGACAAGCAAGGGTAGATCGAGTTTGGACTCTGGGAAGAAGAAAGAAAGTGGGGACTCAGGGATATATTTTTTTTTATGGGTTTACCAATACAGCGACGAGGGTAAAATAGGAACTTACGACAAAATGTATTCACAGACCTTTTAAACATTTTAGCTTCTTCTACTCATTTAAATTTTGTTAACAGCAGTCAAAAAAGTTTGACTCGTGAGTTTTTGGATAAATAATTCCTAATATTTAGTTGATTTTTTTTTTTGCTAAAATATTTAGTTGGTATTATTAGGTTAAACATATTTTTTTGGATCCAACTAGATCATAGATATAATGCATATGTTCGAGGTTAAAAATGGATTTTATTTGTCGCCCGAAATCATCAACCAGTAAATTACAAAATCTTAATCTTTTTCTCATAGTCAGATATTGGTTAACCCCTTTGATCACACCTGAACACATTGATATTTAACGAAATCATAGTTCTAGAAGATGTAATTGTAACGCTCCGGTCGTCTACGCTAATGGCCTTTCCACAACCCTCTTACTCGGTTCGGTGGTTATATTCCGTGGGAGAGACTATGCGTATATTTTTCCGAGGCTCATTAGTCACGCTTACTGATTTTTTTCCGTTCTTTGACCTCATCCGCACTATATCGCAAATCACTTCTCAATAGGTCACCCATCCTTCTTCTACTCCAGCTCAAACACGTTTAACTCTGAAGTTCTAAACGGATGTGTGCCCAAAAAGGTAAGCGCAGTTTCGTGACATAGGTAGTCAAATCAATTCTTTTAAGTCGTTACAGTAACTATCATTCAAAATGGGGCCAACCGATATCTTAAACTAGACACATTTGGTTAGTGTTATTAAATAATGCTATATACACGGTCAAACAAAGATATGTTAGTGCAAAGATGACATCACAATTGAGTAATGCAGAAGATAAATCAAGAGACAAAATAGATACAAGCAACCAACTATTGCTTTATTGAAAATCGCCTAAACAATCTATTACAAGACTTGCTTATCAGGTTTACACAGCCTGTTAACACTGTAACAGCTGCTATAGACGGATTCCTAATCTTCCCAAACTTGTCTCTCTGTCGTCAGTACTTCAGCACGACCTAAGAACACCTCTAAGGGATTTTCACCATTCCTCTATAATAATAGTCAGTGTCTTATGGAATACACACGACTCCATAGCTCTTTTATAGTGATCTCCACATTCCTGAAACCCTAGTCTCCAAGGAACATGGATATGGACATCTTCCATATCAATAAGTACACTTTCATTTTCTTGAAATGCACTTATTCCTCAAGGTATAAACTTGCTCCCCAAGTTTATCTCTTGCCTTTTCTCCACGGTATAAACTTGCTCCTCAAGTTTATTCCACGCCAGCTTAGCATCTTGCGTCCACATGGTCTCTACCACTCCACATGCCTCCTGGTTCACTGTCTGACACACATTGCCTCAGCAACTACTTCAACGACTACGTCAAGACATAAACCCTCAGTTTATCCTTCTCCATCTCAGCATATTTTGCATCCACATGGTAACCCACCACTCTGCATGCCTTATGTAGTAACGACTAATGCATCCAGCATCTTCAAGCTCCACTTGCATCTTCAAGATATAATTATGAATTTTACAAAAAAACAAAGATATAATTATGAACGAATTCATCGGGACAAAGCTTTCCGTTGGTCCATCTAAACATTTGTTAATGCCCTTTCGGGAAGATTTAAATATCCACCAAAATTAAAACATTTTATTTAGCAAATTTTGTGAGCTTTTTTTTTTAGTAACGAACGGCTATTCTATTATTTGAACTTTAGGTGGTCTGGGTAACCAGACTGGAATAGAACAACCAATAAAATAAAGTTTTCGGTGGAAAAACCTCTAAGAATTTTGTGTTTCTATCGCGTTCCCTTAACCAAAATACTCGACTTTTTTGCTTCCAGAACATCTCCTCTGCCTTAAGAGCATTAGAAAGTTCCGCCAAAGCTTCTGCTATTTCTTCAGTTGTAGCATCATCATTCGAGTACATATTCTCCACCATCTCTTTAAGCTCCTCTACTTGTTTTGCAGAGTTCACATTATGTTATCTCCTCCATTGACTCGAGGCTTTCTGGAAACTCGCAATATGCTCCATGTTATTTGCATCCGGAGGAAGTTTCGGAGATTTCCATCCCTCGAGTATTACTTGCCTTAGTTCCTCATTATCCAGCCATCTTTTGTCAAATTTGAACTCTTTTGTTTTTCGTACTGGTTTGGAGAGAATGTCTGCTAAGATCGGACGATTATTTGATCCCCATAACCTCATATACTTAACAGTAGAATGAGGAAAATTTTCATGTCAATCTTCATTTTCCACTGCTCTGTCCAAGCGGCATCTAACAGTTGTCCTCCCTGCTCTCTTTCCTATCCATGATAACATGTTTTCAGTGAATGGAAATTCCAACATCCCACCGTCGCTTAGCATTTGCTTGCACGGTACAAATGAACTGTCAGGCCGTTGTCTTCCTCCCTCCTTTTCATTATGACCAGTGTTTTCATTAAAATCTCCTATCATAAACCAAGGTTCAGTTTTTGTTGTTGAAAAACGTGTAAGATGTTCTCAAACTTGATTCGTACATTCTAAAACAGAGTCTCCATAAACAAATGTCATAAACAGTATTGTGAGCTTGTTTACTAATTATAATAAATTTAAGATCATATTGGATATAGTGTGGCCAGAAGTTAAGCCAAACACCTTGTAGCATCATTACTGTGGTGTAGTCTTTCTACTAAGTATCTAGTAAATTTAATAGTTATATTACTTTGTTACATAACTAAAATTAAATGAAAAGCGAAAAAAACCATTCATTTATTGACGCATCACTTTAGTCTCTCATAATTTTTGGTGAGTTTCTAGGAAAAGAAACATCTTCTACTTTTATTCACTATATTTTTATATTTTTAATTCTTTAATAATTTAATAGCTGGGAGTTCATAAGAGACTGTTTCTCATGGAAGACCACTGCTGTTCATGCTCTTAGCTGGTGTTGTACAAAGAGTGAAATATGTACAGTCAAATAAAAATATAATATTAAACTATCCAATTTGGGACAAAAGCGGTTTTTTGATCCATATAAAAAATCATTAACGGCTTTTTGGAAGATTTAATGGCCACCAAAATTAAGAAATCTTATTTGGAAAATTTGGATAGATCGTTTACGGGTTATAATAAATGTAAAATCACATTGGATATATTATGATGTGAAATGTAGTCGTTACAGAACAGATGAAAAATCAGTCAGTCTTGTGTTCTTAATATCCCTCGGTAGTACAAACCCCTGTTCTAGGCGGCCGCGACTCGGAGCTTGCCGGCGGCGAGGAGGTACAATTCGGTGATTAAAATCAGAAGCTAATTAATCGGCCCAATAAGCTAATTAATCGGCCCAGTTCCCTACTAATCGGGTCAACTACCGATTAATCGGCCCAATTAGATATGAAAAAGATCCAGCTTTCTAACTGTAATGATAGTTCAAAGTCCCACAAGAAGCCCGTACCCTTAACTTTTAATTAGTAAGCATGTATGACTATATATATAGCAAGATTTTCACCTCTTTTTTCTTCTCTAACCGATGTGGGACTTTGTCCATCAAGGGTTAATAATGCGAAAATAAATTGTGCACTGAGCAGGCATCGAAGCCGAGTTGCCTAGCGGAAGGACAAGTCACTGAACCACAAGGAGACAGCGAATTCTTTGTACCTGTACCCATATATTATCACATATACACATATGCAGATAATAAAAATACAAAAATTAGGTTCTGCGTACTGCCCGTTTAATCCCCAATTTTTTTCTAACTCGCTAGGCGTGAACCGACTGTCCGACTAACGCCTAGAGTAATTCCGAACAGGGGTACAAACATAAGCCTTATCCATGATTCCGTTGATTCAAGATTTTTTCCAGAGATGTCGATTTACTCAAATTTGGATAATATTTCCTCGATATTAGCGTATGATGACCAAAGTTACTAATAAATATGAATTTTTATTCTTAGTATATTTCGGAAAAGTATAAATGATAAGTTTTCATGAACAAAAACATTTTAATAACCTGATGTGGAATTTGTAACATATTGTTCTTTGGTGGTGAAAATGACGTTTACAACAACCGAGGGGTACACGTTTTTTCGTCCCATCTAGATAAATTTCATCTGAAAGGAGTTCTACCTTATTTTTATTTTAATTTGGCATGTTCCTCATGCAATGAATACAAAGGCAAATGTACTAATACGCAAGGTCATCGTACGCAAAAGTGGCTCAAATATTCTCACCTCCAAGCCTCTCAGTTGTGACTGTGTGCACCATTGAACCAAAATCCTGTATAGAACAGACTGACGGAAAGGTATCCCAACCTCTATAGATTCCACTGTCACAAGAGAAGAAAACAAATTACGTAATAACATCTTGCCTCCAACTAGACTAACCTCCCCGCCCCCACAAGACAATCGTCCAATTGGAAAGGAGCATCAGAACGGTGATATTTTGATTCCGAATAGATGTCATTTAGGGGTACACACTATCAGTTCTGCCCAAGAACAGAGGCAACATAAAGAAAACAAAGTCATAAAAAAGACAGAGGTCCACAACGTGACGAATGGGATACATGCACCTCACACGCTGCCGCTAAAAATATGAAAGAGTAAATTATTCTCCTCTAAAACCCACACACGCTACTTTGAGGACATCCATCATAGACCATAACGTGCGCATAAACTAGAGCTTTCCAAGCAAGAAAACAACACGCCATACCCACCCACGCTCTTTCCGAGCACAACCACCGTAAGGGAAATTAGATGACGCCGAAAAAATATTGCATCAGAGAAGATTTGACGAGGAAGAGGCGGATAGGTCCCTTGTAAGAGATATCAGTGTTGATCACAATAATAAGAACACAAGTAGTTTTTGGGTAGAAAGTAAACCTTTTTTTGTCTTTTTCATTTACTTAAATAGAGAAGTACAAGAAGCAAATAACTAGAGAAACAAAGAGATGGAGTCATTAACTCCTACATTGCAGGCAATGTGGGAAAAGTGGAAAACGTTGCTTAAGAAGCGTTCTCTTATTATCAACTGAAATAAAGAAATAAAAGGAAAGATATATCTTCAATCCTGAAGATATTTACGGTTTTCCTTATGTGGCCTTGTTGATCTTCTTGGTGCCACCTCAGCTTGGACATAAGGATCTTCAAGTATCCTTTATATACTTCCCTCCACGGACAGACCTTGTCCTCAAGGTTCACTGCAAACGTTGGAAAACTGGCTTTGATCTGTTTCTGGTCCTCCCAAGTAGCTTCGGAAATAGGTAGGTCCGTCCACTGAACAAGTATCTCAGCTGACTCCTTGTTTCCTTTCTGAGAGTGTCGGAACTTCAAAATCTTTTTAGGAAACAAACGCAAGAGTCCGGATTCCTTCAAAGATGGTAACTTGACTGAAACAGGTTCATCATTACCAAAACGTTTCTTCAAGAGCTACACATGGAAGACCGGGTGAATGCAAGCCGTTTCGGGGAGCGCTAGGTGATAAGAAACTTTTCCAATTCTTGCTTCGATCTGGAAGGGGCCGAAATATCTGTTGGAGAGCTTCGGGAAGAGCGGCGAAGAACGGTCTTCTCTCTGTAAGGTTGGAGACACAAGAAAACCCAGTCACCGATCTCGTACTCTACATCTCGGCGGTTTGTATCAGCCAACTGCTTCATTATGTTGTTTGAAGCTTCCAAGTGTTGTCGTAGTTTTGTCAACGGCTCGTCGCGATTTTGTAGTTGTTCATCAATTTCACCAACAAGAGTGGAGCCAAGTTCATACCGTGGTAGAGCATGAGGAGGACGACCGTAGAGAGCTTGAAAAGGAGTTGTACCCGTGCTGGAGTGAAAGGTGGTGTTGTACCAGTATTCAGCCCATGGCAAGAAGGAGCTCTAGTGTGTTGGACGTTGTTGAACAAAGCAGTGGAGATACTGTTCAATGCAGCGATTGACGACCTCTGTCTGGCCGTCAGTCTGAGCTTGATAGGCGGTAGACATCTTCAGTGTGGTACCTGACAAGCGCCATAATTCCTTCCAGAAGTGACTTAGAAAAATCGGATCGCGATCACTGACTATCGTACGAGGCATACCGTGTAGCTTGACAATATTGGCAATGAACTGTGATGCAACAATGGAAGAAGTGTAGGGATGAGAGAGTGGGATGAGGTGAGCAGACTTACTTAGACGGTCAACCACAACCCAGATAGAGGTGAAAGCACCGGAGCGAGGCAAGCCACCAACGAAATCCAAGGAGATGTCTTCCCAAAGGTGTTCTGGAACAGGCAGTGGTTGGAGAAGGCCAGCTGGGGACATAGTCTGAGATTTAGCACGTTGACATGTATCGCAACGAGATATATACTCCACCACTGATCGATGAATCGAAGGGCAATAGAAGTGATGCGAGAGCCGCTTGAATGTACGCAGGACACCAGAATGACCAACCAAGGTTTTATCATGATACTCGTGCAAGAGTTGTGTGATGAGCAAGGAACCTGGTGGTATAACCACGCGATTGTTGTAGCAGATGAGGCCATCTTTCCAAGAGTAGGGGTGCCCTGGTTTTTCCTTTGTTGCAGCTCCTATGTAAGTTAGGTACGGGTCTGTTGTAGTCAAAGCACGAAGATCTTCCCACAATGAAGCCTGAGGAACTGAGATTGCTGTCAAGACAAGACTGTCGGGGACGCGAGACAAAGCATCTGCTGCGGAGTTTGTCTTACCAGACTTGTAGATGATCTCATAATCATAACCAACTAGCTTAGACATCCACTTTTGTTGCTCTTGTGTTAGGATCCACTGTTCCAACATGTAACGTAGGCTTCTTTGGTCTACTTGGATCTGAAATTTGCGACCCAACAAGTAAGATCTACACGTACACCAAAATAGCTAACATCTCCCTCGCATATGTGGACCAAGCTTTCTTTGTAACACCTAGTGACCTGCTCATGAAGGCAATTTGCTGACCTGCCTGAGAAAGAACTGCGCCAATGCCTTCTCCTGAAGCATCAGTCTTGATGACGAATGGTTTTGAGAAGTCGGGGAGAGCCAAAGTAGGTGTAGTTGTCATTTCTCTCTTGAGGTTGTTGAAATCTGCATCTGCCTCAGAGCTCCATAAGAATTTACCCTTACGGAGAAGGTTAGTCAAGGGACGAGCGATCAAGCCATAGTCGCGGACGAACTTGCGGTAATAACCTGTCAAGCCAAGGAAGCAGCAAAGTTCTGTAATTGTTGTAGGGAATGGCCAATCAGTCATTGCTCGGACCTTTGACTGAACGACTGTAACACTGGTGTTGGAGATTATGTTTCCCAGATACTCGAGCTCCCGTTTTCCAAATTCGCACTTCTTGAGTTTAACAGAGAGCTTGTGTTGTTGTATCAACCGTAACACCTCGCGTACGTGCTGTAAATTTGCCTCCCAAGTAAGGCTGTAGATGAGGATATCGTCGAAGAAGACGAGGACAAAAACTTCCTCATGAGAGGGCGAAAGATGTCGTTCATGAGAGCCTGAAAGGTTGACGGTGCGTTGCAAAGACCGAACGGCGTAACAAGATATTCAAAATGGCCATGATGCGTACGGAACACCGTTTTATGGATATCAGACGGGCTCATCCGTACCTGGTGAAATCCGGCTGTGAGATCGAGTTTCATGAAATAGGCTGATCCGTGAAGCTCGTCGAGCATGTCCTCCACCGTGGAGATTGAAAATCGATCTTTGATTGTGGCTGAGTTGAGAGCTCTATAATCAGTACAAAACCGCCCGATCCATCTTTCTTCTTGACGAGGAGGACATGAGAGGAGAACGGGCTGGAGCGTGACTGGATTATGCCCGCATTGAGCATCTCTGCGACTTTCCTCTCGATCTCGTCTTTCTGGAAATAGGTGTAACGATATGGGTGGACGTTGATAGGATCAGTACCTTCTTTAAGCGTAATGGTGTGTTCGATGTCGCGGACTGGTGGGAGACCGTGGGGTGTTGTCTGAAAAATTTATGTGAAATAGTCCAAAACTAGTCGCATACCATCATTGAGCTATCGTGGTTCCGATGGGTTCTCCAGTGAGCAGATTGCAAAGAGAAAATGACTTTGTTAGGCTTCCTTTACGATCTCATCTTTGGTGGTGGGCCTGATTTTATTTTGATGAAGCCCAGTAAAGATATGGGTTTTGCCTTCCAAATCCAATTGCAGAGTTTGGGCTTTCCAGTCTGCGAGTACGGGCCCGAGAATTTGTAGCCATTGAATACCAGTACGAGGTCTAGGCCCACCAAGGGTAAAGCATAGAGTGTGACGCTGAATTGTGCGCCGCCGATCTGGATACAAACATTGTCGAACCGTCGTCAACATCGTAGTGGCGTACCGTTTGCTACGTGGATATCAAATGGTTTCGTCGGTGTCTCCTGCAGTTTCAACTCGATGACCATTTTCTCGCTCACGTAATTGTGTGTTGAACCACAGTCGACGAGAGCATGGAGATCGTGGTTGCTGATGATTGCGAGCAGGCGCATCGTCGTAGGAGAATCCCAGCCTGTTAGGGCGTTGAGGGTAATCTCAGGAGTGGTGTCCTCTTCCTCTGTGTCTGCATCGTCGGAGTCATGGTCATCGATGCCTTCCATGATGAAGATCTGTGGATTAGCACATTTATGTCCTGGGGCATACTTTTCGTCGCAGATACAAAAAGTACGCTTTCTTTTCACTTCCTCCCAGCTGAGCTTTCGAGGTGTTTGTGCAGGGCGTGTGGTTGAGGTAATAGCTCTGGAGGGCGAAGCAGAGTAGGAGTGGCTCCGAGGTGTGAAGGTCCGTTTTTGTTACTGCATTTGGTCTTCTTTCATTTGAGCCAAATTGATAACCCCTTCTAGTGTTTTTGGTTGAAACATCCTTACATCGTCTGCAATGTTGGAATGGAGACCGCCGAGGAATGTTCCAACAAGCGCTTCCTCTGACCAGTTCGACACCTTTTTACATAGTCGTTCGAAGGCGCGTTGGTATTCATGGAACGTCCCGGTTTTTTGGATTTTGGAGAGTTCTTCGTGAAAGTTTGTGCTACGAGTCGGCCAAACCGTGTCCACAGTTCTCCTTCAAACGTCTCCCATGTGATAAGATGGTGTTCAAGACCGATTGCTCGTACGGTTGCTTGCCACCACTCATTTGCTTCTTCTGTGAGATGATAAGAAGCAAAGTTGACGCGCTGGTTGCCGGTGATGTCATGGTAAGCGAAATACTGAGTTGCCTTGGTGAGCCATTAAGTTGGGTCTCCATCGCTGAACCGTGAAAGCTCGAGTTTGACACGTCGACGTTGGTCAGGAGGAGCAGGTGCAAAAGGATTGACATCGTTAGTATGGGTGTTGTGTGGTGGGGTAGCATCGCGTGGTGGTGGAATGTAAGATGCGCTGGATCCGGTGTCGCGACTGCTGAGGATCAGCACACGCATTTCCCTCAGGTAGTCGGCCATTGTGCGGTTGAAGGAATCCTCTAATCCCTTATACTTGTCGGTGATGCCGGTTGTCAATTTGAGGAGTTCGTCCTGAACCATGCCCATGCTTGATTCGAGATCCTCAAGTCGTTTGCGGTTGTTTGCCATGGTCTCTTTCCGTATATTTTGAGCCACAAGCCGGTTTTTTTGTGAATTTTTGGTGGTACGGGGCGAAATAATGTTTGAATGGGGGTGGATCGGAAAAAAAAATTTGCTGGGTTTTTGTTGAATGTTGATTCTGGTGAATGCCATCAACAAGGTTATAAATCAAGAGCTTTGATACCACTGATAGGTCCCTTGTAAAAGATATCAATGTTGATCACAATAATAAGAACACAAGTAGTTTTTGGGTAGAAAGTCTACCTCTTTTTGTCTTTTTCATTTACTTAAATAGAGAAGTACAAGAAGCAAATAACAAGAGAAACAAAGAGATGGAGTCATTAACTCCTACATTGCAGGGAATGTGGGAAAAGTTGAGAACGTTGCTTAATAAGCGTTCTCTTATTATCAATTGAAATAAAGAAATAAAAGGAAAGATATATCTTCAATCCTGAAGATACTTATGGTTCTTCTTATGTGGCCTTGCTGATCTTCTTGGTGCCACCTCAGCTTGGACATAAGGATCTTCAAGTATCCTATCAGAGGCGCAGTCCTCTGGCGCCTCCACCACCACCATTAACACAACTAGGTGAGTTCGATGGCACCAAATCTAATCTACAACGATTTTTGAAACAACAACACCGCAACAAAGAAGAATATGGAGAGAGAGAGAGAGAGAGAGAGAGAGAGAGAGAGAGAGAGAGAGAACACATGACGCTAATAAACCGGTTGCCAGAGAGAGGATGATGAGCGTCTACATAGCAAATTCGAATTGTTTAGAGAGAGGGCCGCTATTCATGTGTTAGTGCACTCTCTTATTAGTTAAACAGCCACTAGACATGATTTCATATCTACATATTCTTGATTGAACCATACAAAATTGGTTTCAACGATTACAATATATATTTTTACAGAGATATAAGATGAGTTTTTTTTTTTCTTAATTATGTGAGTTGTTTTACAATGTATGTTGACGTTTTGTTTTCCCCTTGTTCTTTAAACTTTATGATAAGCGGTTTCTACCCTTTGTTGCAAATATTTTATTGAGTCAAAGTATGTGTGAGTTTTTTTTTTCTAATTTCTTTATCGATTTTTCAGGTTTTAATTCAAATTTCAAACAGAAGAATTAAATTGGGTGAAAATGAGAAATTGAGGATGCATAACTGTACATATGCATAAGAAGTTTTAACAATGGATGGAAGGCTTTCTACCAATGGACTAAGTTCAGTTGTGGTCACAAGTTGAGTTAGACTTTCAAGTTTCAATGCAACTGGTTTGAGGTTGATTCAACGGTTATGTTTAAACTTACGCACATTTTACTGAAAATGGTATGTATGCGCCAGTTTAATTCGAGAAAAAAATCAGTTCTCTTTATTTTCAGTTTGGTTTCGCTTGTAATTTCTCTTCGCGTATTTTGACATATATCTTCTATTTTCAGATAATTTTTATGCTACGATATCGTCTGTTACTTTGGTTGGAGAATTGTAAGACCGGGAGGCGATTCTATACTTTGTTCTAGAGAAGAATTATGACTCCATTATTTGATTCCCTTTGATATTATGGATTGTTCAGTGAGTTTCTCGCTTTTGTTATAATTTTTGAGTAGATCCATAGTTAGGATTAGGTTGGTTCGAAAGAATTTTGGATTGTTTAAATTTATTTGTTAGAGAATTATTTACTCGATTTTTCATCTAAGTTGTTCTTAATTATGAAAGTAGACTTAAGAACTAGTTTATGATCTTTTTTTCATGCATCTCTCTTATTAAAACAGAACCATTCTCATGGACCCAACCTTTTTTGTAATTTTTTTTTAATTAATTACACTATTCTATCTCTATAATATTATTACACTATTCTATCTCTATAATATTATTTGAGAAGTCAGTTTCTTACGTGTCGCGCTTACGTCAATTCTTACGAAAGTTATTTACAGAGGTACCCTTTATAAATTAAAAATATTGAATTTCAATACTATTATTCATTTTTTTTTAGTTTCCATTTTACTTATTCCAAATAACATATATAATAAAAAGGAAACATTTATAAAGTTTAAAAACTAATTTAAAAACAAAAATATATGTATATATAATATGATTTCATTAAAAAGGAAAGTTCAAAAAATATTAATATTCTATTTAAAACATACTTTTACGAAAAATATATACTTTCAAAATAATAAAAATACTTTCTTTATATATATATTATTTATATGAAAACAATAATATATTTTTTATATAATGTGATTTCATAAAAACAAATTCACAAAGATAATCCTGATATTAAAAAAATAAATATTATTCATTTTAAAACTTACTTTATACAATAAAAAAATTCAAAGTAATAGAAATATTTTTTTTATAACTATATATTTTCTTAGATGATTGCATAAAATAATTAATAACATAAACCGATTTATATTTAATTGACTAAAATTAGTTAATAATAATTATTATTAAAATGTTGTTTTTCATAATCTTTAGCTGACTATAATATCTTACAATTACAGCCAAAAAACACCCATAAATTATATTTTACTTATATAATATGATTTCACAAAACCAATCACAATTTCAGTGCTAAATTTTAAGAGATATTAAATATGAAACCTAAAAAGATTTTTTATGATAAGCATATTAAATCAAATAATTAAAAAAATATTTTTAAATAGCATATACTTTTAATGAGATATATATTAAACTTTATCATTATTAAAAAATATTTTTTCTTAATATTTTGTTTCTTTTCAATTTTATGTTTTCTTTATGTATGTGGAACTCAATATATCCATAATCAAAATATCCACGCAAATCTAAATTCTAATTTTTAAGATTATTTAAAATAATTTCAGTTTACCCTTCAATAAATCTAAGGCATACAATTATTTAGAAGTTATAAAATATTTTAATTATTGTAAATATTAATATTTGTTAATGAGCTTACAAAAATTTATCACATGTACTTATGTATGTAATTTCCTATTGATCATCTCTTTATTTTCTTATATCTTTTAAAAATCAACATATAATTTTGATAAATATTATGAAAAGTACATGCACAATTATGCGAAAAGTAAAACTAATTTGATTTGACTTAATTATACTTAAGATTTAATTTGAAAGAATATATATGTAACTCAATATACTCACAACATAAAATGACTGGACTAATTCAACTTATATCCAAAATCAAAGATCTAACTACAATAAGAAAATATATATTTATAAAAAGAATCTATTTATTTTATAGAAATTACATGATGGCTCAAAACATATTAATAAATAAAAATAAAATATTAACTAGTTGTTACAATATAGTTTTATATATATGCATGAGACTTTAAAATATTGTCGTTATTTTGATTTATGTAATTCTGAATCAAACACTTCAGTTTATTTCTTATTTAATTCCAAACACAATATATATTACGTTCTACATAATCTTACAGTAATATACTTACATATATAAGAAAATAACCAATCTAAATGCAAATGAGAATTTAATCAAAATTAAATATATTAAAATAAAATATTATAGTTTAATTCAGAGAAATAAATGCAATTCAATATACCCGAGAGATAAACAAATCGATTGATGACCTAAAAACTAACCAAACCGACTAGATATAGCTTATCCAAAATCATATGTATAATTAAAACAATATAAATTATAAATATATATTAAAATTTGATTTAAAATCAAAATTAAATATCAATTAATTATAATATATTAACTTTACAAAGATATATACCCGTGTATGAGTACGAGAGAATAACCTAGTTATATAGTTAAAATTCAATCCTCTAATTATGGAAAATAATGTTATACTACTAAATGTGTTTCCAAACAACATAATAACTAATCTTGTGTCCAAACAATATAAAACATCAGGTACTACCTTTTTAATAACTTCTTATTTGTCTTTTTTTTTAAATTATTTGATTCAAAACTACTCAGATAATTTATAAAAAGTTGAAAATAAGTATAACTATTTTTTCAGGTTTAGGTACAACAAACAAAATAATTTAATATGAAATTTAATAAGTTAATAAATTATTTTGTTTGTATTTTCATAAATAAAAATTTATTTCCTCTAAAATTAATAAATATTAGATTCTTATTCTCAATTTACTTTTATTCTTACATATGCGATATTATGCATGGTTTATGTTGACATCAAATGGTTTTATTCAAATAAAATGTTATTGAATAAATTAACATCAAATAAGTTTATAATTAAAAATTTATTAGCTAAGTATATTTCACAAATTTAATCAAAAAATTAGAAATAATTTATTAGTTCATAAAGAAACGGGTTGAAATAATAATAAAATTAAGTAATATTCTAATAGGAGAGATATAAAATAATATAATTATCTATTAATTTCAGATACACAAAATTTTTTTTTTTAAACATTACTTATCAAAAAATTTAAAATCTATTGATATTGTATATTAAATTTTGTTAAAAATATTCCGTGCTTTTGAGCACAGGTGATAATCTAATTTAAAATTAATGTTTAAACGCCTATAACAAATTAAGATGAGCGAGATAATATTAGCCAACATGAGTTGATTATTATAATTTTTTGAACCTATCAAACTTAATTTTATTGCATGTTTAGATTCTGAGATAAAACCGAAGTTAGTCTTTATCATTATAATACATAGAGTTTAGTATTTCAAGAGAAGGCTAATCTAATTAAGTTGTTTAAGTTTTTTTTTTTTTTTGACATCAAAAGGCTGCTCTATTACTCAAACTAGAGGTGGTCTGGGAATCCAGACCGGAATAGAACAACCAACAAAAACTAGATTTCTATGAAAAGCTCGAGCGGTCTTGACTAATGCGTCTGCTGTCTTGTTATGTGCCCTTGGTACATGAAAGATCTTGAAGTTCGGAAAGCATCCTTGAATAGCTGCTACCTCTGATAACTCCGTGGAGAAGCTTGACCATGCTCTTGGGTCCTTGATCATCGAGATTATGTCCTTACAATCTGTTTCGAAGTTCTGGCATGATATATGTTGACTCATATTCTCCGTTGCCCATATTAGTGCCTCAAGTTCAGAGTGTACTGAAGATAATCTTCTCTGCTTGTTCCTCAACCCTAAGAGTTGTTCCTGCCCAGTTCCATCTAGCCATACCCATCCCAATCCGCTATATTGTGAATCTGCAGTCCAAGAACCATCAACCAGGCAGATATTTTCCAAGCTAACGCCTTGTATATCCCCAATATGTTGTGGTGGGTCTGTATCATCACTTTCATTTCGATTTGCATCGAACCAGGCGTTGCACTCACTCTGGGCATGTCTAATTAGTTCCTCTGACTCACGTGATATTCCTCTAAATAACTTGTCATTCCTTGCTTTCAAAGATACCAGATAATCCATGGGTATGGATCTCTGTCTAAGTCCGGGTCTTCTATTTCACTCTTCCTCCAGAACATATAGTCCAGGTTCATATAGACGCTTGATATTGGGAAAATGCCAGGACACGAAGGTGTGGATGGTAATGTCCATGCTTGCAAAGCAGGAGGGCATTCAAATATAGCATGGTTAACTGATTCATCATCCTCTCCACATCCTGGACAATAATTATCGCAACGCATATGACGCCGTGTCAGATTTCTCGTTACTGCCATATAGCCTGAAACCATTTGCCAAATCAAATGTTGGATCTTTTTGGGGGCCTTGATCTTCTAGGCGTAAGCTTGCAGCTTAGTTATATTGGGCTCAGATACCACTTCCTCGGGAGGTTGATACATTATATTTCTTGCCACCCAATATCCAGATTTCACTATATAAATCTCACTCTTTATATAACCCCAACAATATTTGTCATCTCTATGCATTTGACTTATGGTCAAACTTCGAATAAGGGGAATATCCCCCGGGGCTACAAATTGTTCCAGCATCCTTACATTCCGAACTTTTGGTTTATCCTGGATAAAATCAGATGCTTTCATTTGTGGATGCACCACCGGGACAGCTGGTCTAGCTGGCCTAGCCGGGGTTGTCGGGATCCATGGATCATCCCACACCTGAATTTGATATCCTGAATGTAGCACTCGTCTGATCCCCAATGATAGTAAGACCTTTGCTTCCATTAGGCTAGTCCATATGTAGGAGGGAGATACGGATGATGTTGTACGCAAGATTGAACAAGTACGATGTTATCTTCCACGAAGAACCCTTGCAAGCAGTGAGTCTGGGAATTGTATCAGTATCCACAATTGTTTGGCTAACAGTGCTTGATTAAATTCATGAATCAGTCTGAATCCAATTACTCCTTCTTCTTCTGAAGAAACATAACTTCTCCCATTTTACCCAGTGCATCCTTCTGTTTGATGGATTCGAGCTCCACCAAAACCGTGCGATAGTACTTGCTAATTTTTCACAGATTTCCAGGGGAAGTAGAAAGCTTGACATAACATATGTTGGTAGTGCCAAGGCTATGGCTTTAATAAGAATTTCCTTTCCGCCCTTTGTCAGCCATCTACCCGACCATCCATTGATCAAGCTTTTCTTTAAGGAACGCAAATAGCTTACACTTAGAGCCACTAATTTCCTCTGGAATACCTAGGTAGGTTCTCATTCCGCCCTCATTCTCAATATCCAGTACCTCTTTGATCTGGTGTCTTATATCTATTGGGACCCTCTTTCCAAAGAGTAGGGAAGACTTATCAAAATTGATGCATTGCCCTGAAGTTTTCCCATACACCTTTAATGCTTTCATGACCTTATTGCATTCACATTTACGGGACTCCACCTTACAAAAAAAGAAGCTGTCATCAGCAAATAACAAGTGGGACACCGATGGGTAAGCTCTCGCTATGCGCATCCCGGTAATCTTTCATTGGTTTTCTGCATGATTAAGAAAGCTAACGAGCGCTTCCGTGCACAAGATGAAAATGAAAGGAGACAAAGGATCTCCTTGTCGCAATTCCCTATGTGGGACAATATCCCCTCTGGATTGGCCTTCATTAGGACCTGGTATTTGACTGACGAGACACATCGCATAATCCATTAAGTTCAAAAATGGTACTTAATACATTCTATATTTAGCGGTTGTTTCATGATGTGTATTTCATGAAAATTACTCGTTTTCTAATGCTTTTTAATCCATAAGTTTTAATCGTATTTATTTTCTGCCTTTAATTTCCTGCGAATTGAAAATAACAAAATCATCTTTACGACTTGATTCTGCTCTTTTCTTACATAATCGTAAATTAAAATTGGTTTTAATGGATTCAAACTTTAAACATTGAGGCGTACTCCTGTGTATTTGCAATTTATTTTAGTGATGGAAATCTGATCACATCAGTTTATAGATGTCAAACTCGATTCAGAATGGTTTTTCTAATTTTTAATCTTAGCGTTTTAAAACGGGGTTCACTATTCTAATATTGTCAGATTAGCTTTGAGTAATAACATAGACTAATTTTTTTTTTGTCGTCTAACATAGACTAATTATTGGGCTTTGTCTCGGTAACCTAAGGCTTAATATTTGTAAAACGGTTCAGTGTCATATATACTCAGTTTTTTCTGGGTACTAATGTTAGGTGGGTGTATTGAATTTAGAAGTTGAATTTGAAGGAGTCGGAGTTTCCACTAAACTCTTGTATTATTTAATTTTGGTGGATTTTGTGGTAATTATATTTGAAAGGAATTTAAAGGAAAATTTACCAAAAATGTAAAAATAAAAACAATTATTTGTCTTTAGGAAGGAATTTTAAGATAATTCTTTTTATTTTTATTTATCAGATATATAGGTTAGAACCTTATAGTAAAAATATAAATTTCATTATAAATTTAAAATGCATTATCATTTTGAAATGAAAAAAATATATCATTTATCGTAATTTATGTGTTTTTGTATGAAACTGTGTTTTCCCTACATGGCTATATATTCATATAGTGATACATAATTAGTTCGATTAGTATTATTTTTTACATTGTTCTAAAAGTTTGTTATAATGGCTAATCAAGCATAAACAAAATGACGTTTTCTAAAAAAATAGTTTAGACGTCCACCTAATTAATAATCATATTTACAACACCTAATTAGTGCTTGTGAATTTTTTCAACATTTATTTTAGTCAAATTTTTATTATATTTTTCCTTCGTGTAAAATGATTAGTTCCCAAAGTTTAAAGGAATTTATTTCTATTACATTTATGTGAATTTTTTTAAAATATAAAACAACAGAATTAGACAGATGCATTTAAAATCTTTATCAAATTCTTTAAAATTTATTATTTATAGCTTTACTTGAATTCTTTTAGAATCAGTTAAATTCTTTAATCCAGTACCACCTTCTTAATGTTAAGAATATATACTCAAGCTACTAGGTCAAAACACAAAATGTATTGTTAACTTGAAAAAAAGTCAAAAGAATACACACATTTAACAAGATTGTTTTATTGATACATTTAAATTTCGAAATAAATACTTTACGAAGTACAGTTTTTATTTTAAACATTTGTATATCATAGAAAATATTTAACAGACTTTGAAACTTTTTTTCAACAAAGCTTTGTTTTTGTACGTGCAACTGTGAACTAAATTTTGAAAGTATAAAGCACGATAGATTCATGTTGTGAATAGTACATAGATATTTTATGGCAACTTGCATGTGACATTTCTTTTGTCGTTGATATCAGTGGGCGATGAACATATGAATTCTTTCCGGTTAGCCTGGTTGACCACTTGAAGAACACAAATCTCGTCTTGAGATGCTTCTTGGCGATCTCTCGAAGGAATTTTATTGCAATTTGGACGTATTATCTCACCATATGATTTTTTTGTAGACCGTAACATATCATAAGTCCACGCACCTGTTAATGCTCCAATAACCGGTGAAACAATGTACAACCATAAATCCTTATAGCATCCCCATATAAGTGCAGGCCCTAAGCTTCTTGCTGGGTTCATTGATGCTCCGGAGATTGGCCTAATCAATTTATCAAAATATAGAATTTTACTGCATATTTTTTATAAAACAAAAATAATAACTTTGTAAACAATATTTTAATGGCTTGGATTAACTACCCGCAGAACAGGATGTCGAGTACAACTGTTGCGCCAATAGCAATGCCTGCGAATGATCCATTGGCTCGTTTATCAGTAGCTACAGCCGAGATAACGAACATCAAGTTGAAAGTAGTGATGAACTCCATTACAAACGTCGCCGTGTTGGAACTTGACGGGTATGTTCCCACATAAACATCGCCTTTGAGGCTACAAACGTTGTCGTCCAGATGGAACACAAGTCGTAGAGCCTCAGCAGCTAAAGTTGAGCCGAGAAGTTGTGCGGCTATATAGCCCGGAACCTATATAAAGAGACCAATCAAAACTTATTATACATAGAATTTATGGCTTAGGTTGGTATTACGATATTCATGAAAATGAAAGAGAAAATTGTGGGGTGGAATATGACTATATGAGATACCGTTTGATTTGATTATAAATTTGCGAAAGATTTTTCCTTTGGATTTTAATTTTTGATATTGCAATATCATCAAATGGGTGGATAAAAATGTGATCATGCACAATGTATGATGTAAATCACGAAATATATCTTGCATTCCGTGATCGGCATGCATATGTCATACAAAAGTCTATACTATTTGGTGAATGGGTACAACTGTAACACTAAAAAATAATAACTGAATTAGTTGATACTAGTATATGTGGTTACCTGTTTAAACGGGAACTTTCTAGAAGAGGCAAATGCAATGGAAACAGCAGGGTTGAAATGTGCACCAGAGACATGACCAATTGAGTAGATCATAACCATTACGGTTAATCCCCATACCAAAGCTATACCAGGAAGTGTCACCGCTTTACCGTACGTATCATTTACCACGATAGCCGCGCAGCCAGCAAATATGAGAGAGAATGTCCCCACGAACTCGCCAATCAACTAGAATATATAGTTGACAACAATACGATTTCAGCTGAAGCTATGTTATTAATATATATATATATATATATATATATATATATATATAAGAAATTAATTCTAACACTTAATTTATCTACATATTCCTATCAATTAAAGGAAAAAGATTCACACGGATCTTTTTCTTAGCTCGAACGTCATAATCTTTTTTTTTTTCAAATAAAATAATCAATACAACTACCGTAAAAATCTTTAAGAAAACTAATATTTTAAACTACGTTTTATTTTGTTATAGAAACAAAACTATACCAGACCGATCCATTATAAATGTAATTCGGTTTGGTTATTATACTTCATAAATTTGAAAAACTCAAAGGCCAAAAACTCAAACCAACGTCGAAACTGAATAGGCATATGCTAATCTTGAATCAAACTAATTACTATCAATATGTCTCTATTACGTTTGGAAAACATCTATTACAATAAAAATGCAACTAATATCATTACCTTTTGAACGAAAGATACGGATACAAGGGGACGGGAAATACCCGGTGATCGGGAATCACCTCCTGATCCACCGTCTTCGATGTCGAAGGTGACAGTTTGTGTTTGTGGAGTAGTATCAGAGATCTCAGCCATAAATGAAAGCTCTTTCTCCAAAAATGTTTATAGTTTGCTCATCTGAAAACTCAAATAGTCAACCCTAGTTTGTACTCGTTTATAAGCAAATAGAAAGTTGACTTTATATATTATAGTATTATATAGCACTTGTTGACAATTCTTTTTAGAATGCAGCTAAATTTGGATAGTTAATAACACTTGAATAGAAGAAATGAGAAAAAAAAGATAGAAGAAAGTAGTGACCAGCATTATTAAAGAATATCATTATAGAGGGCGGACCTAGATGGGGACGAGGTATGGCAAGTGCACTGGCGGAGACAGGTTGAGGAGATGGGGTCAATCAACCATATGATTTTTAAAAAAAATTGTACTTGTCTTTTGAAAAGAAAATTTGGTAAAACATTATATAGGTTATATTGACCAAGTAATCTTTGCTGGAAAAAATTGAACCCATGATTTTTAGACAAGTAAATGTTTTCTTCTTTTTTTGGCTAATGATTTTTCTTGACATAATCATTTAGTTATTAATTTGTTCTCCATCTTATTTTTATTATTTTTCAACATTCAAACACTTAATTTATAAAAAAATATATTTGGATAAATAAAAATATCCTAATTATATAGTTAATAATAACATAGCTTATATTTTAAAGTTGACACCAATAAATATCTCATAAATAGTCGTCTTTTAGTTTTTATTCTCGGAATAGTCCTAAAAGTTTAAAGTTGCCAAATTATGTTTTATTAAAGAGATAAATGATATTTATATCCTCATTTATAATTTTATTTAATTATTTATTAAATATATTAAAAAAATATATTTAAAATAGAAATAATAAAATCAAAAATATTTTTTTCGCAAGCCTTTTTCCAAAGTTTTTAGGAACGTTTTTCTTTTAAAATGGTTTATGAAAACATTCCTAAATATGTATGATATCTTCCTGAATCTGTAAAAAAAAAATCTAAAATTCAGGAATACATCCATAACGTGTGATAAAATGTCTTGAATGTAACTTGTATGTATATTTAAGAAGGTCTTCCTAAATATGTACATCTTCATGAACTCGACTTATATGCATATTTTGGAAAATATTACTGAATATATATGATACTTATAATATTTTTAAATAATTTTTACGAAATTTTTTTAATATTTATAATTATTTCATAAAATTTTGATATCAAATTCAGAGAAATATTCCTAAAAATTTAGGAAAATGTTATACATATTCTAGAATATCTAACTAAATATACATATGATTAAAATTCAGTAAGATATTCATATATATATATATATATATATATATATATTTATGAAGATTTTCCTAGTATATTGAAATTTTCGAAACAATTATAGATTATCGAAGATAATTCACATTTAAGAATATATTGTTAACTACACATTTATGAGGATATTATACTTATTTATAAATATCTTCCAAAATTTTAGAAAGACAGTATAATATTCATTCAGTAATTTTATCTTAAATATGCATTTAACTTAAATTCATGAAGATATCATACAAATTCTAGTCTTCATAAACTTGTTTAAGAAGAAAAAACTTTTCCAAAAAAAATTTTGAACAAAAAATTTGAAATGTTTTTTTTCAGTTTTTTTTCTTTTTTAAATTTTACCTTAATTTTTTTAAATATATATATCTTTAATATATATATATCTATGCAATAGTTATAATTGTAATTTACCCCTTTAATAAAACCTAATTCGGTCATTTTAAATCTTATGAGATAGTTTAGGAACAAAAACATATTTTGATGTCATTTCTCTAAATTTTATCATAGCTGCTTCCGCTAGACAAGTGATAAATAAGTTTTAAATATTTTTAGTTTTTATTGTTTTTGGTAAAATTCAGAAAATAATGAAATCTTCATATATGTTTCCCCTGTTATTTTGTTATTTAATATACATGAATTTGTAACTTTGTGTGTTGCATGGATTTAAATTTTGAAATATTAATAATATAAACTATTAACTGTAAATATTATTATATATATTTAAAAAAAAATTGAATAAACATTAATATAAACTTAAAATTATTTTACCAAATAAGATACAACATATATTTTATTTGTATGAAAAAGAAATAAACCAATAGGTGACACGGAAACAAATTCTATTAAAAACCTTCGAGGCATGACCTTATTCCACAACTCTTTATCTTGAAGAGAATTGCGTCTATATCCAGATTACGTGAAAATGTTTTTTCTTAGAAAATCTTATCGTTGACCATTGACCTAATTGTACATAATTAAAAACTCAATACCACTTCAACATTCTATATAAACATAACAAATTAAAAAAACATCAAATAGAAGTGTACAAATATAATATTTGTGTCGCAAATCGTAGAATGTGTGTAGGAAAGTTTTGACTAAATCATCATAAATGTCTTTATCTCATCTCACTAGTAATATTTTAAGATCAAAAAAATTAATATTTCTTTTTTTTAAGGAATCTTTCATTTCATACATTTTAATGAGCTATAAAAGATATAAATTTATTTTCTTATTTTTGGGCAATATTTGTTGAAAGTAATTTTAGTCTGATCATAGTTTTGGTTCTATACAATAACACTTACTAGATCCGCCTATTCATTAATCATCGTTGATTTATTTATTTTCGTTAGAACATTGAATTTATGGTTCTTTGATTAAGAAAACGACTAAGAGTAAAGTAATACAATATAGATCGCCCAAAACTTTAAGAGAATGTAGAGTTGTGGTGTAGTACCCGGGTTTGTGGTACTAGATTAAGTGTAATTGATATAAGAATTTATTTAGTTATCTATGACCCAAATTGTATTTATCTTTTCGGTTAACCATTTAGAGAGAATTCCATAATTAAAGGTGGTTAAACTAGAACAATAAAAAAATGGATAACCTATAAAGAATCTGGTGTAATCTGGTCAATCTTGGTATTGTGTGAGTGAGGATAAAGCACAAAGAAGGTTACGTCGTGTTTCCAGAATTAGTATATCAAGTCTACCGAGATTTTTTAATAATACAACAGACGTCGAATGAGAGTGAAGCTCACGGACCGAGAGTAGGTGGGGGCCCATGAATGTTGGTGGGTCAGAGCGTTACAATTAGTATCAGAACCAAAAATTGATTAGTGTATGGAGTCTAGTGGACTCACACCATTGGAGGGTCACAATCCAAATATGGAACAAGGACGTTGCACTCTGTTAGTATGGGTGAATGTAGTAACCCGAGTTTGTGGTAGTAGATTAGGTGAAAATAGTTTATAATAATTGATTTGGCAATATATGTAACAAAAATGCACTTACTTTTTTATGTTAACCATCTGGAGAGAATTCTAGAGGTAGGCATGCTTGAGCTGGAGCAACTATAATTTGTGAAGCTATGGCAGATTATAATCTTTGGATATGGAATGCATATTTCGGAATGTCATGCACTAATAACGATATCAATGTGTTAGACTATTCTCAAATTTTCTACAATCTTGCTCAAGGTATTGCTCCTTGTGCTCATATTTTATTCAAGGAAATAATACTACATAGGGTTGCTATTTAGCGGATGGTATTTATCCGAAATGGTCGACCATAGTGCAAACTATTCAAAGGCCAAGTAACAAATTTTTTTTTTTTGTAACGCAACAACAATCATGCAAAAAAAATGTTGAACGTGCATTTGGAGTTCTACAGTTGTATTTCACTATTGTGAAAGGACGTGTTTGTTTTTGTAAAAGGAGTGGAACTTCTCTTCTAACTTCAATAGTTGAATTGAGTTTTCACGTTTATCCTCAGTTATCATGTTATGTAAAATTATACATGTAGTCACGATAGAACGAAATAGTCGACCATAGTGAAAATTCATGTCCATCATGACTACATGTACAATTTTACATAACATGATAATTGAGGATGAGCGTTAACTTGATGCATCAACTAAATTTGGAACAGAAACTCAACTTTTTTTCCAAAATTGAACAGGTCCTTTCACAATAGCAAAAAGCGACTGTAGAATTCCATATGCACGTTCAACATCTTTCATGCATGCTATTGTTGCGTTGAAAAATATTTATTTTTGACCCCTTGGCTCTTTAATAGTTTGCAATATGGCTGACCATTTCGGATAAATACCAACCGCTAAATTGTAACACGTATAATATTATTCTCCTTGAATAAAATAATGAGTATGAGGAGTAACACCATGAGCAAAATTTGAGAAATAATGAGAAGAGTCCGTGGCATTACGAAATATGCATGCCATAACCAAAGATCATAATTTTCCATAACTTCAACAAGTATAGTTGGTGATCCACTACGACATGCATTTGTCCTGCCTAAGCGGTAGGAAAATTCTTCCACTTCCAGTTAATGCAATATAACAATCATCTCTAGAAATCCCCGTTTTACACCAATATAAAGAAGTCTAGCAATATCACTAGACACTGGTGGCCGTAGGTGTTTTTATGAAATTATTTTGACGATGGCTCGACAAATTTTTTTCATACTTTCCATTGTCGTTGATTCGCCTAGTTTTACTCATTCATCTGCGGCATATGTAGGAAGACCATATGCTAGCATTCATACTTTTTAGGAGAAGATAATCCAAGTCTACACATTGTATCTCTCTGTTGTGTGAAGTAGTTGTCATAACTTTCAGCTGCATCTATAATACAAAAGAATAAAGATTATGACATACAATATCTTTTGCGAAACATATTGTCATTGTCAGTCAGAGTCTCCAAAACATAATTATTAAATAGTCAAAAATGTGCGCTCTCTCGATGAAGGTGGATGAAATAATTCTTTGGGACTGAACCACCATGAATAACCAAATTCTTTATTGATTGAGAAGATATTGAATGACCAAATTGTTGTTTGAAATAGCAAGATGTTAGGCTTCTTTTTAGTTGTCGATGTTATAAAGGATATCCATACCTTCATCATCATCGGAAGAGGATGATAAACCAAGAAGATTTGCTATTCTTAAAAAAAATAAAAATTCATTTTGAGAAAGAATATGTAGGGAAAACAATATGGAATTCTGGTTCTTAATATTATTTTTGGTGATATTTATGGAATTTTAGTTATCTCTTTAATAGTGCTTTAAAAATATATTTATCTAATTGTGACTGACTTTGCATGGCATATAAACTATGTTTTGAAAAATTCAAAAACTTACGTTAATGGTTAAAATATTTTGACTGACTTTGCATGACATAGAAACCATGTATTGTAAGACATTTTGATTGACTCTGAGTTTGAATATATTTTGAGCTTTGCATGCTAAAGAAATCACTTTTTGAAAAGCCAACAAAATTTATTCATAAGCATTTATTTTTTGCATGACATAGAAAATGATCTTATGACCTTTGCATGACATAGAAATCACATTTTGAAAAGCCAAACAAATTTTATTCACAAATGCATGACATAGAAAAAGATCTTTTGACTTTTGCATGGCATATAAATAACATTTTAAAAACCAACATAATTTAACGTATTGGAAATCAATAAAATTAAAATTATATGCATCTATAAATATTGGTGGTTTCTATATAAACTATTTTAAAATATTTACACTCTAGCAAGATAAATTTTTTTATGTCAAGTTTAACAATGGAAATTTCTCAAGATCCAATTAAAGGTGCATAACAGTTATCTGATATTTTTTGTTCTCGTGTGTTGGTGCAAAAAGAAGAAGAAGACTTAGTTTGAGTATATAAAAAGATCTGTGCAATTTCGAATTCAAATTATTGTGAAAGCAATGAAATATGCATGCATTCACGAAACAATGCAAAATCGACGTCCCAGTGGTACTTCGAATAATGAGATTATTAGTTTTACTATATAATTTATAAATTTATTATTATTTTTCAAATTATAAATTTTTATTTTAAACGATGTGCAATTTTTCAGTTTGATCAAGCCAAAATAATGTTAAGTGAAGATCTACAATTCAAAACGGGTTAGAAATTTGATCATATTTAGAATATGATTAAAAACTTTGAAAAGTTTATGGATGGTGCTGCCTCTCCTAATGATCATGTCATTAATTCTCCGACACAAGTATCTACAGGTTTTTCTTCATTTTCTCCAAATTTAGATTATTATGCTCTCAACGTCCAAGTAGGGTTGAAATTCAAGAAGGAAAATAAAATTTGATGATTAAACAACAACGGTTATAAGAACCTTAGAAGAAGGAAATAAACAACTTTTGGAACAGTTAATGAAGACAAGTGCAGAAAGAATGCACCATTTGGAGATTCAAAAAAAAAATTATACACTTAAAGAACATAAAGAAGAAAATAATTTTTTGTTTTTTGATTTGAATTCTATACAAGATCCACATGTTTGTGCATATATTCAAGCTCAACAACTAAAAATAATATCAAAACGAAATGATGAACAACAAGATCAACAAGCTCCTCCTCACTCTACTCCGTTTGGACAATACTTAACTGATTTTGAGAGGCTCGGAAGCGATTTACCGTTTGTTAAAACACTTATTTTATGTTATCTTTATTTTTTTTAAATATTTATGTTTGTTTTGGTATGTTTTTATTAGTTTATGCATTGCGGGAAACCCTTTTTTACCAATATAAAGAATTCTAGAAATATCACTAGACGTTGGTGACCGTATGTATTTTCCGAAAATATATTGCTGATTTCTCGACAAATTGTTTTCATACTTTCAATTGCTATTGATTCGCCTATTTTTACGTATTCTTATGTGGTATTTACAAGAACACCATATGCTAGCATTCAGAACCCCACTGTTATTTTTGGAAGAGACGATAATCCAGGTCTACCCATTGTATCTCTCCGTTGTCTGAAGTAGTTGTCATAACTTTCAACTGCATCAATAATATGAAGGAATAAAGATTGTGACTTACAATATCTCCTGCGAAACATATTGTCGTTGTAAGTCGGAGTCTTCAAAAAATTATCATTAAATTGTTGAAAATGTGTGTTTTTTCGATCACGGTAGATGAAAGAATTACTTGGGACTGAACCACCGTGAATAACCAAATTTTCGTATTGATTGAAAAGAGATTGAATGACCAAACTGTTTTTTGGAATATCAAGATGAATGGCTTCTTCTTCGTGGTAGATGTTATTAATGATTTCCATAATTTCAACAGAAGAAGAAGAGGATGATGAACCAAGAAAATTTGCTATTTTGAAAACAAACTGACATTCATTTTGTGAAAGAATTTTTAGGGGAAAATGGAGTTGTGGTGCTTACTATTATATAAGGTAGTATTTGTAGAATTTTAGTTGCATTTTTAATAGTGCTTTAAATAGATTTATTTAATTTTGACTGACTTTTCATGGTATAGAAACTATGTTGTAAAAAATCCAACAAACTTACGTTAGTGGTGAAGACATTTTGACTGACTTTCATGTCATAGAAACCATGTATTGTAAAACGTTTTGACTGGCTTTAACTTTGAAGGATTTTGACATTTACATTGTAAAGAAGGCACATTTTGAACAATAAAAAAAAAAAAATAATTAAGAAAATTTTAATGTTTGTATAACATAGAAAATTAATTTTTGACCTTCGAATGACATAGAAATCATAATTTTAAAATAAAACTAAGTTTATTCACAATTGATTACAAAGAAAAAAATTATTTTGACCTTTGCATGCCTTTGCATGGCATAGAAATCACATCTTGAAAACCAACATAATTTATTCACGTATTGGAAATCAAACAATTTTAATTATATGCATCTGTAAATATTGGTGGTTTCTTTCATCATATAAAATATTTTAAAATATTTACACTCTATTATTATATAAGTGTCTATTAGTTCCTTTGGATATTCTCAAGAAGAATATAAAATCATATGTAAAGATTAGATGGAAATTATCATTGAATAGTTGAAAATGTGTGCTTTCTCGATGACAGTAGATGAAGATTCCCTGAGACTGAACCACCATGAATAACCAAATTTTCTTATTGATTAAGAATGGATTGAATGACCTAATTATCGTTTGACATATCAAGATATATGGCTTCTTCTTTGTGGTCGTTCTTATATATGATCTCCATATCTTTATCATTATCGGAAGAGGATGAACCAATATGATTTGCTATTCTTACAAAAAATAATTCCTTTTGAGAAAGAATATTTAGGGGAAACAATATGGAATTGTGGTGCTTAATATTATTTATGGTGCTATTAATAGAATTTTAGTTACATCTTTAATAGGGCTTTAAAATAAGTTTATTTAATTTGACTGATATTTCATGGCATATAAAACATGTTTTGAAAAATCCAAAAATCTTAAGTTAATAGGTAAGACATTTTGATTGACTTTGCATGGCATAGAAACCATGTATTGTAAGACGTTTTGACTGACTGTGAGTTTGAATATATTTTGACCTTTGCATGGTAAACAAATCACGTTTTGAAAAAAAAACTATCAAAAATTATTCATAAACTTTATTTTTTGCATGGCATATAAAAAGATCTTTTAACCTTTGCATGGCATAAAAATCACATTTTGAAAACCAAAATAATTTATTTACATATTTTAAAATCAATAAATTTTAAATTATATATGTATCTATAAACATTGGTGGCTTCTTTCATCATATAAAATATTTTAAAATATTTACACTCTAGTAATAAGTGTCTATTCATTCTTCTGTATATTCTCAAGAAGAAAATAAACTTGTATGTCAAGTTTTAGATAAAAATTTGTCGAGATCCAATTAAAGGTCCATAGCAATTATATGATATTTTCTGGTCTCGTGTGATGGTGAAAAAGAAGAAGAAGACTTGGTGTGAGCGTAATGTGCAATCTCTAATTCAAATTATTGAGAAAGCAACGAAAAATTGCATGCATGCATCAGACAATGAGAATATCGACGTCCTAGTGGTGCTTCGAATAATGATATTGTTAGTAGTACTATATAATTTATAAATTTATTATAATTTTTCAAATTATTAATTTTTATTTTTAACGATGTGCAGTTTGATAAAATGATGTTAAATGAAGATCCACAATTCAAAATGGGTGGAAAATTTGATCATGTGTAACTTTGTTAGATAGTGCCACCTTTCTTTATGATCACTAGGATCTGACCCGCGCTTAAAAAAATAAATTTTGGTTGAAATATTTTTGTTTATAGAAAATGTAGTTTACTTACAGAATTTTTGTTTTATGTATATGTATATGTAAGGAATGCATAATGTAATTATGTATATGTTTTCAGTTGAGATGTGATTAATATATTTTAGTTCATAATTTTCAAAGATGAATTATATTAGATTTGTTAAGCGTATAATATGCAAGTAAATGAAATTATGAATATGTTGATTATATATGATTTGGCAGAATGGTTTTTTTGTGAGGTCTAGTAAATAATTTTTTAATGAAGAATATAACTATGCCAAATATATAATTTATGATTCTCTATTTATTTATATGTTTTAGGTATTTTTCATTTAAAAAGTTGTTAGGATATGCAATGTTCTCTAAAACATAAGATCTTGGTATTGTTATTCATTATTTAAGGATGATATATATTGTATTATGGATGTTGTGGCAATTTCTAAAAGAAAAATTTAGAAGATGATATATTTTGTTAGTGTAATTAAATTCTTAACCCATTTCAAATTTACGAATCTTAAGTTTATTTAATAATTTTTCATGATAGCGTATGACCTTTTATTAATACCTATACCTAAAATAAAATAGCTAGTATAATTTATCTGAATAAAACATTGCAGCACATCCACATACCAAGTTGAAAGTAGTGAATATAACCATGCATTTTTAAAATGTGAACAAAATTATTAGCATAAAAATTATAATAATTATAGTTAATTTACGTGAGTGACACATTTATGTATATGAGATCATATATTTCGAAGAGAATGTAAATATATTTTCTTAGATTGGAGATTAAAAAATATATATGATTAGAAAATAAGTAAAATAAATGATATTATTATATCTGTATATTAGATTTTCTTTTGTTAAATACGGATTTAGTGTTGAGATATTGTTAGGATAATTAATTTAGGATAATGAAAACATATATTTAATAAATTTCATAAGAGATGGTCCAATTTAAAAGATCATACATTAAAAAGGTTGTGAATTATATTTTAATAGATAAGATTTTATTAATACTCTGACATAAATATCTACATGTTTTTCTTCACTTTCTCCAAATTTAGATAATGATGACGAGATTATTAAGTGAACTTCTTCTCGCCGTCCAAGTGCTGTGAAAATTAAAAAATGAAAAGAATACTTTGTGGTCATTTATAAGAACTTTAGAAAAAGGAAATAAAAAATTCTTGAAACAGTTAAAGAAGACAAGTCCATAAAGAATGCACCACTTGGAGATTCTTAAAAAAAAAATTATACAGTGAAAAAAACATAAAGCAGAAAACAAAGTTTTGTTTTGTGAGTTGAATTCTGTTCAAGGTCCAAATGTCTGTGCATATATTCTAGCTCCACAGCACAAATAATATCAAAGCGAAATACTGAACCACGAGAGCAACAAACTCCTTCTTAATCTAAGATGATAATATATATATATATATATTTTAAATAATCTATTTAATTTTAATATATTAAAATTAGTAACCATCTTAAAATTTATAAACAAGTGAAACAAAAAATTAAATTATTACGATTTAGTTTTTATGAATATTTATATATGTGGCCGAGTTTTTAAAATATTCTTTTTATTATATTGGCTTATGCAACTCTAATTTTAACAATTAGTTTTCTATTTCTTCATAAAATAATATATATTAAATTATGCATACTGTTATAAAATAGATAAATATATATATATATATATATATAGAACTAGTAAGATCAATCGAACTAAATATAATTATGATTTTAGTATATTTAAAACTAAATTAAATTATGAATCAGTTCGAAAATAGATAAAATTTATTATAGAAAAAAAATAAATAGCAAACACATCTAAATTCTTATAGAGAAATTGTTAGAAATACCACAAGTTAATTTCTACTTGTAAAAAATACCACCAATCAAAAAATATACTAACATTTGTGTTTAGGCATTAGTTATTATTGTTTAGGTTTTAGTATGAAATGATTGGGGTTGATTTTATAAATGTTCTATAAATATTTAAAAAATTAGCTTAGTGTTATTTTATCATAAATTTAGGATATTTGTGAAAATAGTCATTTATTAATGGTAAATTTGAAAAGTGGTATCAAACTTGTGGTAGAATTGAAATTTCCCTATTCTTATACATTAAATCACATATTTAGTTATGATAAAAAAAATTTAAATTAACACCACATTTTATTTATTTTCATACATATAGATCTATGAAAGAAAATTTATCAACAAATATAAACGACTTATTAACTAATTATAATTGATTTATTTTATTAATATTTTATATTAGTGTATGAACATGGAAGAATTGCTTAGTAATCTATTACAATAAAGTTAGTTTTTTCACTTCTCATACTGCCACCTAAGCGAAGGGACTTCTAAAACGTGACACGTGTCTCTTTGCTTTTCCAACTTCAAAATTTGATCTTTGCCGTATGGGCTGCTAACTACACATATGATATTCAAACTTGAAGCCCAGTTTATATTCCAGATCTCTATTTGTAGGAGGTCGTTTTTGGGCTTTACGAATCTTAAGAGTATGGGCTTAACAAAATAATACCGTGAAGCCCAACACCAACCCTACGCTCAAATCATCGTCTTCTTCCTCTTGCCGTCATTTCCATTTTCCCTTTTCACAAAATTTTTGTTGTAACATCTCCATAAAAGTTTCTTCTTTTAAGTCCCTACTAAAATCTTAACCCCACTTACCCCCACTACGCCGTATTTAATACACCTCGACGTTTTTCTGCATGATTTGCAATCACACTCCTATAAATAGTCATGCCTCTCTGGGTTATTCTTATCACTACACCAAGAATATAGACTCATTGAGTTACGAAGCGAGGAAGATACTGACTATGTAAGTCATAGTCCTTCGCTTCTTTGAAAGAGTTTTAGACTTTTTTTTTTGTTGGCTCAAATGGTAATGTCTTTTCTGAAGGCAATTAAAATTATTAACATGAATAAGCTTCATCGAAAACCTATACGTATAAAAAAGGTATCATCTTTGTTATATCTTTCGTTATTAAATTCATGCGTTTTCTCATCTCGAGACACAAGCCATGGCACCACGTAGCAACGAGTTTGTTAGACCTGGATGAAAATTCTAATGTTTAAGCCACAAGCCATGGCACGCAGGATTCAACGATAGTTATGTCTGCATATTTAACCTTGTAATGGCTTCATCATCCCCATACTTTGTGATCTATTTTTGAGTATGATAGCTGAATAGTTTTGACCAAATTTGGAATCATAATTTGTTCTTATGTCATTGTAGATAAAGCAGCAGTGCTAAAGCACCTAGTTCACCTGTAAGAGACATCAAATTGGCCTATGCATTTCCCGACGCTTATAAGCTCGTCGTGGAACGGAAATCTTGTGAAATGGAAACTTTCGGGGAGAGGAGAGGCGCCCATCATGAGCAAGAAGAGGGTTCGGAGCAAATATTTATTCTACTGAGCATCTATATCTACACATACAAATATACATGTTTGGTCTCCATAAGTTAATATGTAAAATATGGAGAAGAAGATGATGGATGATATAAACACAAGTTAGAATCATGAGATAAGGTTTTTAAAGTGAAAAAATATAGTCTATTTATGTTGTTGTAATAAAAAATAACTTTTTCTACTTTAACCCTTTTAAATATGCTATATATTCTACTGATATGCCAATTTAGTATTAATATACATAGATTTCACAGTGTGATTTCTGCTATATGTTTTTTTGTCAGTATTTTTGCTATACTTTTTTAAAGAAAATACCATTGTCCTACCATCATAATTGTAGGATTTCTAATAAAAGTAAAATCATTCTTCTATCATGATAGCCACTTCGCAACTTTTATACTATGTGTACATAATAACATCCTATCTTTAATGATACTCAAACATTTAATACCTAAAAATCTGATTTTTTTTAAAAAATATCTTAATTTATCTGATGCACAAATTGTTAATGAAGCACCAAAGTGCAGATGTAAGATTGGTAACCATAAACCAATTCAGCTGGGGAGGTATACATTGGGGGTGATTGGTTGGGTTGTATCTCCCTGCTTTAGCTTTATTTCATTTTAAATAACTAAACATTAACAATTATGTTGTACATTATTTTTAAAAATTAAAGTCTACATCAAATTTCTATTAACTTTTACCTATCATGCTTTAGCTTTATTTTTTAAGCTACATCAGAAAAATAAAATAAAATTTATTCTTTTGAATTTTAGGCAGAAAACCTTCATCATCTTTTTATAGGCCGTAGAATCTCTGAAATAAAAATAATTATCTATAACATGAAAGAAATAAAATAATCATAATAAAAACATTTATAACTATTTTAATTTAATTTTGGGTGTTTTAAATTTACTGAAATATTTTTATAACATTAATATTATTTGAATATCACATTTTTAATAATAGTAAACTTTGGTAATTATTAAAAAATATTAATATAAATTATTTTAATTAATAAAGTAATATATTTCATATATACATCACGTAGTTTACATATGTAATTTTAAAATATATACAGCCTATACCTTACAGCTACAACAAATTTAACTAAAGTAAAAGTCTTTGCAGCAAAATCTACAGCAACAACTTTACATCTACAACTGATTTACCTACAGCTAAAGTTTTACAGCTAAATTTTTACAGCCACAGTCGAACCAATCACCACCATTATCTTTATATTTCTTCTTTACTTACTATCCAAATCTCCTTTGCTCATAAAAGTTTATATGGATCTTGATAGGACTTATGAGTTACGATCATAGCGCCTTATGGAGAAGTTGGGCATGGTTAAATATAGTGTGCAAGAGCTTGGTAAATATACCCATCATTTCAGATTTTTAAACAAAAGCTTTCTTAATATGTTTCTTTCATTAATTTTGTTTGAAAAGGGTTCCTCGAATTTGTGTCCTATTGGTTTTAGAGATTTGGATCAACTTTTGGTTGCTCATTGCTTCAGGGTCATTTAGCTTTGAGTTGGCTCATCTTTTTGTTTCTTTGGGATCTAAAATATCGGTAAAAATATGTTTGTTACAGAAGCAATAAAAGTTTGGTCCGCTATATATATATTTACAAATGCACTTACAAATTTATAATGGCGGTTTTTGTTAGATGTGCCAGGATTTTATGTTTTACATGTGCATTGTTTTAGATATTTAATGCATCAGAAATATTGTCGATTTGTTTACTTTTTTCCCCTAAAATACTCACAGACATCTTCATCGCTCTTTTGTTTAGTTTATAGCTTAATCCATAACTGTTCATATATGAGTGAGACAATTTAATTTCTTACTGAAAACTACAATTATGGAAAGAAATAGACTGAACTGTGTATTTGTGATGAGAGGAAGTTTGCAACTAAGTAAGACCATCTCCAATGGTTTACTTTATTTTAGAGTAGTTTTTACTCTAAAATAAAGTAAGGTTTATCTCCAATGGTTTACTCTATATTTAACTCTAAAAATAAATATTCTTAAATATATTCTTTTTTATTTTATGATTAATACCTTTTGCTTACAAAATTTACAAATTGATCCCTTATATTTTATTTTTCACAAAGTTCTTATAAACTATATATTTATATCAAACATTTATTATCTTAAAAATTACATTACATTATATTAAAATATAATACATTTAACTTAAGCATCACCATTAGTTATCTTTCCCACAAATGATCTATTAACGAATTTCGAAACGCAAAATGAGCTTCTTTATCTTTGATTTTTCTAATCCGACCAAACGAGCAGGAAGACTATAGAATCTCGATCTCAAGAACAAAGTAAATAACTCAAACTCAATCTCTTTATTAATCTTACAATCCTTAAGAAAACTCTCTCAAAAACTTAAGCTCTCAACTCACGCAACTTACAATGTGAGATATCAAATTAAGTCCCACATTGGAGAATTAGACAAAGGGTGTCTAATATATAAAGATATGTCCAACTCTAATTAGTACGAAGCCTTTTGGAAAGGAAACCAAAAGTAAATCCATGCGGACTTGCCAATTAGGCCCAAAGTGGACAATATCGTACTAATAGGATAATAAAGAGTTGGACACGGGCTTTCGCAATCCCAACAAAGACCATATGCTAACATCCGAAATGCGGCCGTTACTTTTTGCAAAGATGATAATCCAACCATGCCCGCTGCATTTCTTTTTATGTGAAGTAGTTGTCATAACTTTCAACGGCCTCGATTATACGAAGGAATAGAGGACGCGACATACGATCTCCTACGAAACATAACATCATTGTACATTGGCATCTCCGAAAAGTAATCGTTGAACAATCTATACCTTGGTGATAAAAAACATCGGTTATCAATACCTTAAAAGAAGGAAATACTGAATTCTTTGAACAACTAATGAAAAAAAGAGCACAACGAGAATACCACTTGGAGATTCAAAAGAAGAATTATGCTTTGAATGAGCTGGAGGAAGAAAACAAATATTTATTTTGTGACTTGAATTCAGTGCAAGGTCCAGAAGTTCATGCATATTTTCAAGAGGAACGAACACGAATTTTACACACAAAAAAAAGACGTGGCCAACAACATGAACAAGAAGCTACTCCATCATCTACCTCATTTGAACAATACTTTAACAATCTTGGTGGATCTGGAGGCAATTTACTAGAATATTAAATCACAATTATCTATGATTTTAATTTTATGTTATGTTTCTTATTTCTAATTTTAGTATTTTTTTTCTTTGACAAATTTTATAAAACTATTTTTAATTTTAATGCTTGTTTTCTTTGGCTCATAATAATAAGTTTCAAACGTTTGTATATTGTCTTGAAGAGAATTATGTGATGTTTGTATAATTAAATTACATAAATAGTTACAAAATGAAAAGATTAAAAAATTAAACGGACTAAAGTATAAATAAAAAGTTTCAAATAGAGTTAGTTACTCCAAATATAAAGTAAGAAATAGAGTTACACTATTTTAAAGTGAGATATAGAGTGGGGTTGGAGAAGATTTTACTCTATAATAGAGTTTGGTGTAGAAAATAGAGTGGGGTTGAAGATACCCTAAGGCGAGGCAATTTTTGGATATTTTTAGTTGATTATTACTGCCGTGTGACTAAATTTACATTAGATATGATCTAAAGCCAGAAGGATCAACTCAATCTGTGCAAGGGTGTGTAGTGATATCAATTTTAAAGCATTATTTTGGCTTGATTTTATTTTTAATAAATAATTTATTACTCTGCCGAATGTCGCTTTAGGTGTTTGTATTGGCAAGGAACAAACATTCATAAAGTTGTTACATGAACAATGTTATAAAGGTTTACCGGAAAAATGTGGGAAATTACCAAAAAAATAACACATTTATAATAGAGAGAATTGAGTAAATATACTCACCTGAAGACAAAATTAGAGACTTACCTATGAAAAGATGTAATTGAAAATTACTCTAGCTCTTATGTCTTGAAATGCCAAAACTGCCCTTATCTCTTTCTTCTTCATTAATTTTTTTCTGCATCTCAACTCAATAAGAACTTTCACTCTATTCTTTTAAATGGGAGATCTTCCAAAGAAATTCATCACTCTTATACTTTTCTAATTTTCATTCACTCTTATCTCTTTCGCGACGTTTACCCCATAGAAGCTCGCAACGTTTACTCCGACGTTTACCCCTTGCAATGATTTTCACTCTTACAATCTCTTCCTTAAATCCACCTCCACCAATCTCATCTATGAATCTCTCACTCGCCACCTATTATATTTTCAGCTTTAATCCTCAAGTTAACACTTCTCAATATCACCTCTGTCAATGTCATTGAAGATAATGATTTATTAATATAAAAATAGATAACTTAATTGTTAGCGGTTAATGATCATGTTAGCTGAATAAGGAATCAGTAACAATTATTTAAGAAATAGGTAACAATTGGGAGACCATTAACAAAGATATTTATTAATATTAAAAGAATCAATACTTTACTTAATTATGAATATTTATTTTTTGGTATCAAATCATATATCAGCTACAAAAGCACATATCAGGTAACAATCCACGTATCGACTAACATGTCAAATAACAATTCATGCATCAACTAACAAACTATGTACAAAAAAATATATCAGGTAACAAATCATGTATCGATTACTAGACCATGTATCAGTTAATGAAAACTATTTTGTAACATCTAATTAATCATTTATCAAATAGCCACAATCTATTTGTAACAGTCAACAATCCATGTATCAATTAATAAATCAGGTATCAGCTAATGATAACTATTTTATAAAATTTTATCGATCATTTATCAGTTAGTCGCCATCTATTTGTAACAGCTAACACAAATATGTATCTTAAATGACGATATAAAATTGAGAATCTCTTAAAAAATAAATAATATTGGGTAAGTAATAAAATACCGACGAACGTATATGTTATCTAAAGAAGAAACTTCATGAACTCTTAATCCACCACCTCCATCACCGCTTGAGTCATGGTTGACGAACTCGTCAAACCTTACCCAGTGAGTTACCCAACCACGTTGGAACAAGACCACAACACATATTTTTGGGATTGGAAACTTAAAGCAGGTTGTGATTCAAAATTGAAAACAATGGTATTGGTGGGAGATGATGAGATGACGAACTCGTCAAGATTAGCAAGTTACTCGACCACTTCAGTAAAAGAGCACAACACATAATTTTTGTTGGGATTGGAAGCTTATAAAAGCTGGTTATGATTCGAAATTTGGAAACTATGGTATTGGTGGGAGATAATAAGATTAACATTATGGGTGTCAATGGAATCAGAGTAAAAAAATAGAAATTTGTGATGAATAATGGAGGAGCTGAAGATACACGGTGAATTAGAAGAGGATTTGAAGAACTTGAATTTAATTAATGATTGGGTAAAAAGGAAATGCACGAGAGTTGAAGAGATTAGAACATAGGAAAGAGAAAAGAGAGAGATCTAGGGAGATAAGGGTAGTATGGTCATGAAAATGTTATAAAAAAAAGAGAATTGCCTAATTAGTGATGCTTCTGTGTGCATAGACACCAATTTCTTTTTATAATACTACTTTTCATGTTTACACTAATCACTTTTAAGTTTACTTTTAAAGAGAGAAAAAGACATTTATAACCATAAGATTAACTAATCTAAACTTAAGGTTTAGAGTTGAGGGGCGATGTAAGATTTTTGGAATGTCAAAATTAGGATTCTAATAAATATATAAATAAATAACCAACAAATTTTAAAATTTTTTAGAAAACTTTTAAAATTTTTTAAAAACAGTTTCAATTTTTTCGAATTTTAAAAAGAAATTATGAAAAAGTTAGAAAAAAAAATCAAAAAAATGTTTATAAAAAATTTTAATTTAAAAAGTATAACACAAAAAAAACATTTTTTTTAATTTTTTTATTTAAATAATTATTTATTATATATATATATATATATAACAAGGATATAAGAGTCTTTTACCTCTTAATGAAGAATATATTATTGAAAATATATTTTTAGTGGTGGTAAACATGAATAATTGTATTAACAAAGTAGTAAACATGAAAATTTCTCAAAAAATGTTATAAACAAAATGTAGAAGAACAAAAAAGAAGAAGAGAGATTTGTTCGCGATATTTTGTTCATACAATCAACGATAGTAAAAAAAAGAAATTTGCTGATTTTTTTTATGCTCACAAAGCTCAAGCTTCAAAAAATAGTAAGAAACAAAATCATGGAACTCCAACCAATGGATCACAGTAATACAACATCACATATTTTCAAAACTACCACAAATTCATCAAACCAAATTATACATAATGTTTCACAAATATCAAATAACCCGCGCGAAGCGCGGACATACCACTAGTAACTAGTAAGTAATAATATAATTAATAGCATTAGAAAAGGGTCTAAGCCTAGTCCTATAAAAGAAACTCTACAATCGATAGAACATGGAACCACCGCACAATCTAGTAGATTTAAACTTCGAGCTATCCTCAGTGACATCTCTGCTCTGATTCAAATCAGTCTCGAAAAGATGTAACTAGACAGTTGAATCTCATTATCTTATACGTCAGCATAGATTTAAACTTCGAGCTATCCTCAGTGACATCTCTGCTCAGATTCAAATCAGTCTCGAAAAGATGTAACTAGACAGTTGAATCTCATTATCTTATACGTCAGCAATTACAAGACACTGATTTCCTTCTTGTTGATGATAATTGAATTATCTTCAGAACTAGGAGAAGTCTCTTTGATTCGATCCCTAGCCTTGACCTTCAGTCGGCTGAGCCAGAGTTTGCAATTGAGACCATCTTTGATGATTTTTCTTCAAGTTGTGATGGTCTCATGTGCATATGTGATATATATATATATATATATATATATATGTGTGTGTGTGTGTGTGTGGCCAATCCAAGCAGAAGATGGTATCGACAAGTGCATGTCCCTTAAGTGAGGATTCAAGCACTCTTTCCAAAGTACAAACATAACCTACGACAAAGATGTATTAACATGTCGGGACTAGCCTTAGAAGGTGGTCCTACTTGTGAAGTTTTTGATTTTGACATAAATTCTTGGAGGCATGTAGAGTCTCCTCCCTACAAGATTATTGATGATAAATATGATCCTACTTACGTAGATGGATCACTTTATTGGTTCATCTCTGAGGAAAATACCAAAAGAAAAGTATTATCTTTTTATTGTCACACAAAGATTTTTCTAGTGATATCAGAGTTTCTAGCAATATGATGTATACATACATGTGCAATCTGAATAATCATTTGTGTATATCACAAGGGAATGGCTTAAGAAAAGACATATGGTTACTAGATCATCTGAACAAGATATGGGAGAAAGCATATACAATATATCATTTTTCTTTATCTTCTGAAGTGGACGTTCCAGTCAGGGTAGCTCCCCCTCTTGCAATTATTAAGAAGAAGAACTCTTGCTTTTTTTTTTTGAATGTGAAGTCCAAAAACTCATGGTTTATGATCTTGAAAAGCGATAACATTCTTTATGTTTAGAAGCCAAATCTGTGATATGGGTTCAGCCTTATTTTGCTAGCTTAATCTTGATTATATAATTATGTTTAATTATTGAGTTCTATTAATGCAATTTCAGAGAATGACAGTAGTTTGCCTCTAGTTTAAATGTTCTTTCCTTCTAGTCTACTTTAAAATTGAATGATGCAAGTTGTAGGCAGGACATGCTTTTTTTCTACGATGTAATCATGTAAATGTTATACGATTTAACAATATATATATATTGAATTATCATGAAATGCTTTATCAAATCACAGATTCTTCTATAAGCAAACGTAATCGAGCAAACAATATTCGACCGAGGTTTCAAGTCATCACCATGGTTCGGTTTGAGATGTTTTTTCCATGCAAGTAGTCTTGAAGATTAATGATCTCGTTGAAATCAACCAAGGAAGAGGATGTCTACGTTGTTTGAAGAGTAGTATATATAATTATCTATCCTAGTATTTTTTTTTGACTCATTTAAAAAGACCACCCTTAATGATGGCCTAACTCGTAAATCATTTGTTTTCCGCTGAATTTTTGTTTGTTTCATAGAAACACATTTTCCATATTTTCAAATATGGGCAAAGCACATTGAACGTTATACCGTAGGATCTTGGTGGGTCTATTTCGGGTTTATAAATAAGTGTTAGGGTTGAAAAAAAAAATAAGTTTTAGGGTAAAGAGGCTAGGATTTTCGGTGATACCAGAGGCAATCTTCAGTTCTAACATCCCCACCGTTCCAATGGCTTCTCTGTAAGGTTTCTTGAGTGTTGTCAGGCCTCACAAGTGAGACGATCCACACTCCTTGCATGGCTGCTTGGTTTAGGATCTCGGCTCCACTGATCTGTTCGGTTTGCCACTCTGCACTTGTATCTCAGCTCCTCCGATCTGCTCCGTTTCAGCATCTCCATCATCTTCGCACCACCAACGGTCCAACGCCTCTCTCCTGTTTTGTCAGCCGTCCCCTAACAAATTTGTCTGATATACTTAGTTTGTCTTTGAGATCAATTGTTATTCTTATGTATAGACAAGTTTATCATCAATTAGACAATTATTGGCTCTAGGGATGAGACAGAAAGTGCATTTTGGCTTTGAGATTAGAGCATGGGAAGATCTATGGATTCCATCAATTCCTGCGAGGCTAGCTGGCCCAATATTCAGTTGTTCATCCAAGGATGGAAATGAGTGACTTTATTCATAATGAGCCTAAATAGTGGGATGTAGAACTTGGAGAGTCTAGTTTTACTGGAAGATATACCACTTATTCGGAGTTTGGCTGTAAGTCAATCCACTCAAGATGATAAGTTTTGTTGGAGTTATGCATTCCTTACTATTCCTAAATTGTTTTACCATTTATAAGTAATAGTTTTTCCTTTGCATTCTTTCTCATTCCTTTTATTTTAGAGGAATATAGAACAAATTTGTTCCTCACTAAAATTGATAAGGAATCATTTTCCTTTTCATTCCTCTAAATTTATTCCTCTGCATTTTTCTCCTACTCATTCCTAATGTTCCTATAATGGTCACCAGTTAGACCCAAAGAGTAGTCATTATACTGTAAAATCGGGATATTGGGTGGATATGAATATTCTAAACCACAAACCTGAGGTCATGGTAACTGAACCTAGCATCACTAAGCTTCAAACTTTTCTTGAAAAAGTAGTGCTTCTAAGAAGATATGTCATCTTATATGGTAGATCATAACATGATATTTAACGGTAACGGAGAATCTGACATGTCGTTATATGCGATGTGATAAAAATTGTTCTCGGTGTGGGGGTATAGATGAATATGTAATCATGTGATTTTCGAGTGTCTCCCAGCTTTGGAAACTTGGGCATAATCATCTAAGCCTTCTTGCACATCTATTTTTCTGATTTCTAGCGTTTACACCAACTTGGACTATCTGTTCTAGCGGAAAAGCGATATTGAACAACCGGAACTGTATCCTTATTCATGGGTAATCTAGTATCTACATAAAGCTCGATACAATTATTTAGAGGAATCACAAGAAATCCTCTAGAGCTAGTAAGCCACGTGGAGGGTGAATGTCAAGTGTGGTAAGCAAAATGTAAAGGACATAGCAGAGATGCGATCACTACATCATCCAATGACAACTCAAACCTTAATCTTGTTGAACATTTTTTTGGTGGATGGGGACTGTTGAATCACAATTCAGTGAATGTGAATGTGTTTGGAAAGATTCTTCAGGACATGACCAACTTTTGAAAATAAGGAATCAAAGGAGGCCTTGGCATATCTACATACAGAGTTGGAAACACTTTCTTGGGGTATAGAAATAATCTTACAATACTCAATATGTCATTATTTTTTGAAAGAATTGCAAAGACATGATTTCAATGATCCAAGAACCAACATCATGGCCAACCTTTTTAAAGGAATTGAAGGAGTTAGATATAATAAAATAAAGATTTTAAATTTTTTGTATTCCTTATATATTAAAAGATAAGCATTTGTAATAAATGTGTTCACACACTAATTGACAAATGACAGCTTTACAATCATTAGAAAAATGAATACTGACATGACAACCTCACAATTATTTAAGAAAATAATGTGTTCACACACTAATTTTCTTAACTCTAGCGAATACAATTAAATGTAATCACACAATAATTTTTTTTTATCAAATCATTTTAAGTTCTTGCATTTTTAACCTTTGTATTAGTGAATTGAAGTTGTCTTCGTGCTACTATTGAATAATACCATTGTTGAAGAAAAAAATTACAAAATAATCAAAATTCGCATCAACTAAAATGTTGGAATGAAAATGTTTTTAGAAATTGAAAGTTTTGTACCTTGTTGTACTTGGCCATTGTTGAGGTTTTTTTTACACGAAGGCAGAAAATAATTGTGATTGGTTATGAATTAAGGAAACTGAGGTGAAAAACACCACACACAAAGTCAGATCTTTAGTTTAGCCAAATATTGATTTTCTTTACATAATTTTCATTTCATACCAAGAATTAGAAATATAATCAAATTGCTCGAAAAAATCAGAATCGTAAAAGCTTTAAAAGAAAAGAAAATTTGCGAAATCGATTGAAAAATAGAATTCAAGTGTTGGGTGAACAGATCACATTATTTTCGACGCAAACGCTAACCCTCTTTTCATCCATTGTATCGTGTTTTATTATATTTACCAAGATTTTTTATAAGAAAGTGCATGTTACTGGTTATAGACTACATCAATTTTGCAACATGCCAATAATATTGACACGACGTCCAACCATTTTTATTGGTATTCTTAATGTATGGTCAAATAATTATGTATGTAAAATAAGCCCAAAAATATATGCTTTACATTTATTTTATTTTGCTTGATAATAATATAAGAAATTAATTCTAGAAAAAATATCTAGATCCGAAGAAAAGAACCAAACTTGATTTCAAAGTATTACTAAACACAACTTAAAACTGATTAAGTACTCATATGGATCTAAAATATTAATATTTGATCCAAACTGAAATATTTTGGTTAACGAAAATATTTAAATCACAATTATATACTTGAATATATATAAATTATTTTTAATTTTGTGCCTATTAGATATTCAAAAATATGAAAATATCTAAAAAGTATCAAAGTACTCACAAGTAAATATCTAAAAAACAATATTCAAAATACTGAAAATATATACTTGTTCTCCATCCAACTATTTAATTTGAACTAATTTTTATGTGAATTTAAGTATTTAGTTTTACATTATTCAAATTTTCATGTTTTATATTATTTTTATTTTCGGATTTTGAGGACTTAAGCATATTTGCATTTTTGTTAAAAACATAATTAAAATGGGTACCCAAACTTGAATCCGAACCAAACCCGCAATGATTCAAACCAAATCCAAAAAAAAATTAAACTGAAATTTGTAAATGTCCTAATTAGATTTAAATTTCTAACTCTAAAAAACCAAAATTCGAATAGATCAGCTGAATCCGAATGGATATCTCAATGTCAATCCCTAGAAAAAGCTATACGAAAAATCCCTAAATACAACGTAAAATAAATAATCTGATCAATTGTTTCACTTTGCACACAGTGCGGATCGCTACCTAATTGTCTACTCCTCGAATGCAAAAGTGGAGTGCAAAATCTTTAGCAAACATTATATGTGTGTTTCACGTAGATTTGTTTTCTGTTGGTTGTTATATTCCATTTTTATTCTGTTATATTCCATTCATGCACTTTCTTTTCAAGTGGTCTATCTTTTGTCTGGTCCGGCTCATGCCCCAAGCAATGGCTTAGAGCTCAAAAAAAGTTTTTGAGGTTTTTAAGCTGAAGAAAAAAAAACTGGGGCTTCTAGCTCTGGTGGTAAAGGGCTCACGGCTGTGAGTTCCGCCACCTGAGTTCGAAACCCGGCCACTGGAGAATTTACATGCGGACCCCCCAGCGCCCGAGACCGAAGATCGTTCACGGTGAGCCACATGGTGACGCCCTGACAGCGTCTTTGCTCGCTTCGGTCTCTAATCTGGACCACCACAGTGGGGCCAGGACACTCACTCGGTTATCAAAAAAAAGAAAAAAAAAACCATATACTCGGAAGAACTGTTTATTTGGATTGCACTTGATGATGATCTGATTGGGAATCATTTAAGCAACCAATTTTTTTAAGAGCACTTAACTAATGTTCAAAAAGAAAATTTCTGTAGCTTAAGATCTATACATAAATCAAGTGCTTTGATTCATCGTCGATGATTAAGCTGATTACATCAACCGTTAACATTAGCAAAATGTGTATATATGAGTTGATGTGTTGAAGAGGTTAATTAACTAAAGATTTTGAAGAGACTCGTATTTCTATATTGCTAGAGGTATTGAGTTTGTATTCTCTCTCTGTTCTGCTCCCACCACGTCTTTGCATGCACTTCCCCAAACCGTTCCCGGCTGTTGATTAAACAATAAAAATCGGGTTAGTTACGGTCTGATGTTGAGTTACAAGATGTATCACGTCATCTCTTTGTTAACCGACACTCTAAACCGGTATCCTAAACCGGTAACTAGAGTAATCAGAGGCTTTAAGCATTGAGTTATTCTTGGGTAAACCTCTAGATTCACCGGCCAATAGGATTTCATTATTTCAAATTCGATATCTTTTAAAAAAGGAAACAAAATATTATCAAATTATATTATGTTTTTAAAATAAAAAAGTAAAAAAAAAATAGCAGCTATAGAAAAAATAATTAAAAAAATATTTTTAACGTCGTCAGCAAAACATTAAACCCTAAATCCTAATCCCTAAACCCTAAATCCTAAACCCTAAACCCTTGGGTAAACCTAAACTCTTGGGTAAACTCTAAACCCTTGGATAAACTCTAAACTCTTGGGTAAACTCTAAACCCTTGGATAAATCCTAAACTCTAAATAAA
>NC_027755.1:9397454-9403409 GCF_000695525.1 Brassica oleracea var. oleracea
GGTTTACCCAAGGGTTTAGGGTTTAGGATTTAGGGTTTAGGGATTAGGATTTAGGGTTTAATGTTTTGCTGACGACGTTAAAAATATTTTTTTTGTAATTATTACTATTTTTTATTTATTTCTTTTTACCTTTTAATTTTAAAAAGATAATATAATTTGATTATATTTTGTTTCCTTTTTTAAAAGATATCGAATATGAAATAACACAATCCTATTGGTTGGTGAACCTCTAGGTTCACCTAAGGCGTGAATCCAAGAATAAGTCTTAAGCATTAAACGATTCACCCCAACTGTAAAGTCTTTTCGATGTTTGTTATACCTGAATCTGATCCGAAGTAGCTCTCTAGTCCCGTCTGCTTGTTGTCTGATGGTAATGTAAACGCCAGTCTCATCCTCTTCGATCCACTCGGCCTGCATTTCACTAGCGTTGCTCACTGACGGTGGTTCATCTCTTGAAGAGGTGGTTGTTTGTGCTGCATCCGTTGTAGGTACTCCATGATGACCATAGTTGCTAGAGCGACCATAGAAGTGATGAGGGACATTAACTCCTGGAGGTCTGAAGTTGTGTCTTGGAGTCCAGTCTTTGCTCTCTCTCGCTGATTCCATCTTGGAGTAAGTTGAATCTCTCTCTGACTGAAAAAAAAAACAATCAAGACAAAGATTCACTAAACGTTCTTGTCTGAAGAAGACCAAAGGAGAAGAAGGAGAAGAAGAACTCATCGCTCGCTGGAGCTTACTCAAATTGAAGAGAATTTAAGGCTGTTGACGAGAACAGAGGAGGAGGATGTTATCTTATGGAAAGGGAAGAATGATATCTACAAGCCAAAGTTCACAGCTCGGGACACATGGAACCATATCAGAACCACTGGAGGAAAGGTAACTTGGCACAAAGGTATCTGGTTTACTCAAGCAACACCAAAGTTTTGGTTCTGTACGTGGCTAGCTCTGCATAATCGATTGGCAACAGGAGATAGAATGGTTTTGTGGAACACGGGAATTGACGGAAGTTGTATACTCTGTAATCAACATTTGGAAACACGCAACCATCTCTATTTTGAGTGTTCTTACTCCTCCACATTGTGGAAGAAGTTGGTACACAATCTAATGGGGAATTTTTATTCTACTAAATGGGAGGATATTGTACAACAGCTCACACAAGGAAGGACCTCACCAGTTCACAGATTCCTGTTTCGCTATGTATTTCAGGCTGCTGTATACATACTCTGGAGAGAACGAAATGGAAGGAAGCATGGAGACAACTCCCGTTCAGTAGATGTTCTGCTTCGGTCAATCGACAGACAAGTGAAGAATAGAGTAATGACCCTAAAGTAAGACTAAAGGATGGTGAATGCTTATCAAAGCTGGATTGGGTTTTTGGGAACATAGGAAATTTTTATAGTGTTTCATTGTTAGAAACCAAGTCATAAAACAAAGTAGCTCATGCTGTAAACAAGCTTATTTTTCTTTTGAGTCTAATTTAACATTCTATTCAAAAAAAAAAAAAAGAAGAAGACCGAAGTAACATTGCATACCAATATGTGTTTTTTTAATTACCTGGTCATCGGATCTTGCCGGCGTTTGAAGAGCTTGACGATTAAATCTCTGTACGTTGTAAAGCTCAACGATTTTTTCATAGTTTTCACCCCACCACCGTTGAGCCTGCCACTTGTCGAATGTCTCCCGGCTGTCAAAAACAAGACACAATTAATGGTTTGTTTTAGCTTCCAATGTCTTGAAGTGAAAACATCTGAATCACTTTGGGACATCAAATCTAGCAGAGTACTCCAAGTCTGCACCAAACCATCATACATATCGAAACAGAACATGCGGGCTCTCTTCTAGAAAACTCAAAGATCACACAGAGGGGTATGAGTACCTAAAGCGGATCCGTTTAAGATCATTTCCTCCACTGGGGAGAGAAGCAAATGTGATATGCACGCCTGGTTCTACTTGAGCCATCCACTCTTTAGGCCCTTCATCATCTAGTACCACATCACAAGACTGAGCAGAGATAGATTCCCGGTCGTTTCCATAGATTGAAGTGAACTTTGCCCCTGCTGGATGGTGAGAGGAGTTTATGAAGTCCCAAGCAGGAGTTGAACCGGCACTTCCACCCATGTAAGGGTAGGGAACACCTTCAGAAGCATTGTCAAAATCTGAGAACGGTCTATGTCCTTTCTTCATGGGGCTGCGAGGGGAACCAGTGCATGGCTTGCATTGTTTATAAGCACCAGAGAATTTCATAGCCATATCTTTAATCTGCATAACATTGGTTCCCAAAAACGCATTTTAAAACGCAATCATGTTGAATACAAACATTTCACTAACATTGAAGGAAAAACTCTCAGGCCTTTAAGCATCAAGAGAAGTTTATTTTTAGCCCCAAAGGAATTAAAAGGAGGTATACTATGATAATTCTTAAAAAACATCAATAAAGATATGAGATCTAACATCTAGTTAAAAGGATTGATATAAAAAAAAATCAGAACGGCCATCTCTTCCTTTTGTTTTTTCTTATTTGATTTACTAAAGAATTCCCCCTACTCTTTAAACCTTTTACTTTTTTTTCCTATCTAGGTAAGAATTCAGTAAAGCCTATTTGAGAAAATATAATTTGATCAGTCTTCATTAGCAATACTCGTAAGCTTTAATCAGCCATTATACTCCTAACAAATATTGAAGTAGATACATAAACTAAAGTTTTTTGAATCTGGGATTGAACTGTTTCAGTAGCTGTTTGACTTTCATGTCTAGTCAGATAGATGGGAAACAAACACTGACATAACCTATTAAAAGAGAGATTGGTGAAAGATTCCAAGCAAGTGAAGTTGCATTTCTGTCTAAACAACAGTGACCAAACTATATCTATAGGTATTTCAAAACAAATTCTCAAAGATAAAGAAACCAATATCAGTAAAATCTATGGAACATACGTCTCCTTATATATTGAAAGATTAATATTTTAATCTTCAGTGAGATAAGTTAATTGGACCCCCATCTGTGTCTTCGGTTAGTTTCACTGGCAAGGCAATTAGGGAAAAGCAACAAAAAAGTGAAAAAAATCGAAGGATAAACTAAGAAAGAAGAGAGACCTGTGTGGTTAAGCTTTTGACGGATTCTTTAGTATTGGGAGTAGTGCCTCCACGCGCTCCGAGTTCTTCACCACCGTCTGCTTTCGTACAAGCTATGCAAGTAAACATCTTTGCCTCTTTTTTCCTGTGTGTTCTCTTTGCCTTTACAGCCCTATAAGATTGTATAAAACAGAGTCTACTTAAAAATAAACATCACGCAACCAAACCTCAATGAATAGTACAACAAACCAATAAAAAATTACAAGTTGTTTAAATTAGAGAGCTAAGCAATAAAGGGACCCACAATCCGACATATAACACGGTAGATATATAGATTATGTAATCATAGTAGACATTTATTTTTGTTAAAAGTTAAGGTTTCTTATAGAATGTAATTAAAAAAGATAAATGGTCCTAGAAAATGAATAGTAGCACACAAATGTAAAACATTAGTTAGAAGTTAGAACATAGAAGGGGAATTTGGATGCCAATTGTCGTTTTTTCTCTAACGAAAAGCACAAGACAAAAGGACAAAGTTGTGACGCATCTCTCTTCTGGTTAGAAAACAACTACTCCAAAGAAAACAGAGACTTGACAGAATGCATTTAAGAAATAAAAATGGAAAAACATTCCACCATGGTTGGACGTGCGTGTTACCTCACAGGAATAAAAAAATAAGCTACGGAGGTTTATTAACTTAGTGGAGTGATCTTGATTGATACAAAAGTGTTGAAATATAGTTAAAACTACAAATTTGTTAACCTTTGGATCGCTCGTAACCAAGAGATTATGATTTGTAATCTTTCCAGTTATCTATGACGGTGTAATTTCCTATATAAGAAACCTCCATGTTATGAATAAAGATAGATTTTTCCATTACTTTTATAACACGTTATCAGCACGAAACTCTAAATCCCTAAGGTAATACCCAAATTGAAAAACCTTAAAACCCTAACCCTAGCCGGCGATCCGACGAACCTTAAACCCAGATCGCGTATCTTGTTCCCGCATATGTTCCAGCTCGCGTCCCCGATTAGCTTCAGCCCAAGGCATTCCTGATCCTAGCTCAGACGTTCCCGACCCGAGAGCAGCTCTAGCATGCGACCTCTTCCTCGTTCACGACAGCATCAGACAGCTCGCGTCTGACGATCAAGGCGTTCCCGATCAAGCAACAAAGGACGTCCGCGACCCGATAGAAGCGACTCGATCCATTCCAGCTCGCGTTCCGTTCGTGTCTAGCTCGCGGCTCAACTCCTTTGGTGGTGATTCAACAATCATCTAAGGTTAAAAGGTAATTCAAAACCTAAAAACCCATAATCGAACATGGATTGATTGATAAAGAATGAAACCATAATCTTTATGAATCAAAACCATAGGGTAATAAATCAAAAATCCTAATTGAGTAAATCGAAGCTCTAAAAGTTCGATACTCCAAACCCTAAATCATGTTCCTACATGATTAAAACCCCAAATCGGTTTTTACAAATCATTAATGGTTTTGAATCTAAAATCAAACCCCTTTGATCTGAAGATCAAATTCGAAACCCCAAACCCTAATTCGAATTGATAAACTCTAAATAGAATTCGTGTATTGCATAATCCGAATTGAATGTTTTGAGGTTTCATATTATACTAGGTTAATAGTTTCATGATATAATCATCTGTTCTGAGGTTTAAGATTATTTGCTAGAAGCTGATTGATTGATAAAACCCTAATTTCGAATTGAAACCCTAAAACCTAATTTGCGTATTCCTAAAATCAGATTGCTTGATTCGATCTTGCTAATATCAGCCTTGAAACTGATAAATATCAGCCTTGAAACTGATTAATAAAATTGATAGAATCAGCCTTGAAACTGATTGTTTTGGTTTTTCATGATTGAAACCCTATTTTGGGATTGAAACCATAAATTGTGTATTGCTTGAATCCGTTTGATTATTTTTGATTATTGATCCAATTGCTAATCTTGATAAAACCTAATTGAATCTGATTGTTAGTCTAGCTAAATCTCATACCTGAAACTGATTGATTAATTGCAAAACCTTGATTGAATGTTTTAATATTACCCTTGCACATATGAAATCCGATTGCTAAGATTGAGTGCATCATATCTACTTGGCCGTGTGGCCAGTTTGCATCATTTATCATCCTGACCAACATGTTTATGTTATACTCATGATCTGATTATTATCACATTTGCATGATCTGATTGTTTTAAATTGAGGTTCCATAATTCCACTCTTGTACATATAGAATCAATATGCTAGGCTTGCATTATAACCATATGGCCACATGAAAACATATAGAAATTGCTTGTTTGGTCGATACCCTTGCTTGATAAATCTGTGTGGCCTTATTGCATTATATCATATTTGGTCGTGTGGCTTGTTTGCTTATTAGAAATGTATTGACTTGATAGCATGTCTTGTTTATGGCCGTATTTTAAATATTTTATGAGATCTAAAATTGATTAATATATGATTTGAGATGTCGAAAATAAACTTGGATTTTGCTGCCATAAATCTCTCAGGAGATAATTATTTGAAATGCGCACTGGATACTGAGTTTATCCTAAAGTCAAAGGATTCGGTGAATGAATCACAAAAGGCGATAATGCCAAATGAGAAAGATTGATACATGGCAATATTAATTATTAGCCATCATCTTATTAAGAGTCTCAAAGATCAGTATCTGACTATAGAGAATCCTCTAGACCTTTGGACAGAGTTAAAAAAAATTGAGATATGATCACCAAAGAACGGTGTTATTACCAATGCCCTATTTGATTGGAGGAATCCCAGAATCCAGGACTATAAGTCCGTGGATGAGTCTATTGCTAGCTGGGCAAAATAATGGATTACTGATGAGAAACAATGAATTGAG
>NC_027755.1:9404892-9413919 GCF_000695525.1 Brassica oleracea var. oleracea
GTATTTGAGGTCGATGACTCAATATGTTCGATCAGATTGTGGCATAGCCGATGGTAAAGAAGAACCAACTATCATGTTCGAGGACGAAGCATATTCTGCCCAAGATCTTCATCACCTAACGGATTGCAGAAAATAAGACAGGTCCAAGGGACCTTCAGTAATGTCCAAATCAGGGGGAGTAATGTGTGTTGTACCATTTTTCCTTCACCATGGTTTTGTCCCAATTGGGTTTTCCTGGTAAGGTTTTAATGAGGCAACATTAAAACACATTACAAGCTCTAAATGGTTGTGACATCCAATGGAGAGTGTTATGAACCAGATTGTGGATGGCTCATAACCAAGAGATTATGATTTGTAATATTTCCAGTTATCTATGATGGTGTAATCTTCTATATAAGGAACCTCTATGTTATGAATAAAGATAGACTTTTTCATTACTTTTATAACAAAATTAAACAGTTTTCCCTTTTTTAAAGAAAGATGTTGGAACTAGAAAAGAGACAGAACTTGGGGATCAGAGGATAGGACCCCAGTGAGGGAATAATTTTTTAATTGTGATTTTTTTTGTTAACCCTGAAAAATAACTTTAAAATTTTTCAAGTCCTTTTTTTTGTCAACAAAATTTTGCAAGTCCAAGCACCAAAAATGTTAGATATAATTTATTTACAAGTAACAGAATATTTAAAAGATGATGATAATAGATACAAATGCTTGTCTATCCTTTTTTAATTAAAAACTAGATGTCGCGCGGGTTTTTGTTTTCATTTATTTTTATATAAACATTTTGTTTTCAATTCTAAATTGGTATATATTATAATAGATATGTGTCTATCAATTTTTAAAACAAAATAAGTTTACAGTATATTCTTTCATTGAATAGATTGTTTCAAACTTTCACATGTATTTGTATCTTCTTATATAAATATATATATATTTTCGGATTATTATTTCATTATTAAAATCGTAACTATATATAAAGATTAATAAAATATTATTTTATTGTCATATTCAAAGATATTGTAACATTTCACAAATTTAGAAATTTTTTTTAAAAATAAACTTTTCCCTTCATAGATTTATATTATCGAGTAAATAATTAAACATTTAGTTTTTATTTAATGTTTAAATAAACTATATAGTTTAAAATTTGTTTTCATTAGTTTAAGGTAGTAAACATTGATCATTGTTAGATAATATGATTTTTGTTATTTAAAAAAAACTTTATAATTTTAAAAGTTAACATCGACAAATATTTAAATAATTAACATATGGAGGTATAGTATTACAACATTAAATTATATCTATTTAATTTATACTATCTATAAATTCAATAGATCATCTATTGTTTAAATCTAATTATTGATAGCCCATTAAAAATTTATGGTAGACCCAAAATTTAAATGATAAGATTATAAATTAAATGTAACATGACTTTGTAGAAATAGATCCATTAGATCCATTTTTTAAAAAATCACACATGAATTAAGATTGTTACTTATATTTTAATATATAAGATGGTTTGAAAGAAATGCTTGTGTTTGCAGCAAAGAGCCCATCGCTCAAGTAACATATCAAAAGTTGGAAGAATAAAGCATTTTTGCAGTAGCCGAGCCTGAAATTGATGACATTTTAAAATAAGATTATATTATTCGAGAGAATAGAATCAAATAATATGGTTCAGATTCTCCTCGTGTTTAACACCATTCAAGACAAGAAAACAAATATAAAAAAAAATATGAACACCATTGGAACCACTGGAAAAGAAAATAATCAAGAAAATGGAATCTTGACAGTCACGTGTATGGAAAAAGAAAAAGAAAAAGAGTTTAGTTTCTATATTTAGGGTTCCTTTGTGTGTTGATGGACCAATCTAAAGCGTGTCGAGAGATGAAAGCTACAGATAATGACTGTATTCTACCATACTCAGAATTTTTTTTTTTTCAGCAATCACGAATTAGGAAGAATCGTTGATAAGTAAATTTGATTTGGGTCATATTATTGGATTAACAAATCACTAATCATGTTTAGCCTAATCTTAATTCAAATTCTAGAATAATCTTCCACCTCTTTAAGTTAAAAAACTAGATATTTTTATAGAAAATTCTAGATAATTAAAGAAAAACAATGTTAGATATTTAAGTAGAACTAACCAGATTTAGGATTAAAATATGTAAGATATTTTTTAATTTGGAGGCTATAAATATTTACCCTCTCTTCTCATTTTAAATGATCAAGAAAGGATCCAAGTAATAAGAAATCTTCTTCTAAGTTATAAAAAGTTTTCTTCTTCACCTAAAACACTTTTTCTTCAAACACTTAAAACAATTTCTTCATTTTAACAAAGTTTTTCATTCCAGCAAGTGGTATCAGAACTACAAGTTCCTTTCGAAGATGGCAAATAGTGGTGTTCCCTTTCAAGTTCCATTGCTCACAAAGAGCAACTATGAAAATTGGAGTCTTAGGATGATGGCTATCCTAGGATTACATGATGTGTGGGAGATAGTCGAGAAAGGCTTCGTTGAACCGGAGAATGATGGTGGCTTATGTCAAACACAAATAGATGGTTTGAGAGATTCAAGGAAGATAGACAAGAAGGCTCTCTGTCTAATCTATCAAGGATTAGATGAAGATACATTTGAGAAGGTTGCTGGTGCAAGGACGTCCAAGGAAGCATGGGAGAAGCTTCAGACATCTTACAAGGGAACAGAACAAGTTAAGAAGTTACGACTTCAAACTCTAAGAGGAGAATTTGAAGCATTACAAATGAAGGAAGGAGAACTCATCTCAGATTACTTCTCAAGAGTCTTGATTGTTACTAATAATCTAAAGAGAAATGGTGAGAAGTTAGATGAGGTGAGAATCATGGAAAAAGTTCTTAGATCGTTGGATTCAAAATTTGAGCATATTGTCACCGTGATTGAAGAGACAAAAGACTTGGAGACTATGATGATGGAGCAACTTCTTGGATCACTGCAAGCTTATGAAGAAAAGAGAAGAAGAAGAAGAAGAAGAAGAAGAAGAAGAAGAAGAAGAAGAAGAAGAAGAAGAAGAAAGAAGATAGTGTGGAGCAATTTCTCGAGATGAGAATTGATCAAAAGGAAGAAAGTGGCCAAAATCATCCGAGACGTGGTGGTAGTCATTTCCGAGGACGAGGTCGGTGATGGACGAGGTTGGAGACCATGTGAAGAAAAATTTAACCAAAGAGGAGATAATTCATCAAGAGGTCGTGGAAGAGGAAATACAAAATCAAGGTACGATAAATCAAGCATCAACTGCTATAGTTGCGGGAAATTTGGACATTATGCTTCTGAATGCAAAACTCCAAACAACAATAGAATTGAAGAGAAGTCCAACTATGTTGAAGAAAGGAGTAAAGAAAAAGATATGCTATTGATGGCTTACAAGAAGAATGAACCAAATGAGGTTCACAAGTGGTACCTTGATAGTGGTGCAAGAAATCACATGTGTGGGAATAAGAGCATGTTTGTGGAGCTTGATGAATCGGTGAAAACCAATGTGGCTTTGGGAGATGAATCGAAGATGGAAGTGACAGGTAAAGGAAATATTCTCATCCGCTTGAAGAATGAAAATCATCAATTCATTTACAACGTTTACTACATTCCAAGCATGAAGACCAACATCTTGAGCCTAGGACAACTCTTAGAGAAAGGTTATGACATTCGACTAAAGGATAATAGTCTTTCTTTAAGAGATAAAGAAAATAATCTCATCACAAAGGTGCCGATGTCAAGTAATAGAATGTTTTTTTCTAAACATTCAACATGACATCGCAAGGTGTCTCAAGATGTGCTACAAGGAAGAGTCTTGGCTTTGGCATCTTCGATTTGGGCATCTCAACTTTGAAAGCGTAGAGCTATGATATACCATGGATTTCACCCATTTTTAGTCATGGTATATAAGTGTTCTAAGATATATTTATCATGTTTTAGAATCTTTTCAAAGCAATTACAGGTTCAGTTACTTGATAGAAAGAAATGATGCTTTTGGGACACTTTGGAGTACTTTTACGCGTAGAGAATCGATCGATGCTTGAAGAGCAATATCGATCGACCGGAGCCAATTAAAATCGATCGACAGCCATTCAGCATCATCGATCAATATTGGATCACTCGAGGATTAATCACGAAATTAGAAGACTTCATTCCCATAAAGCTTATTAATTGCAACCTAAGCCCTTAGCCGTCTGTGAGGCTATATGTACTAGGGTTTTGTATTATTTTAGAGGCAGACTGGCCAAAAGACCTAGTGTGGAGAAAAAGCATTTTGGCTACCATTAGAAGAGCTTAGGATTGGAGAGATAAATCTGAGACTGCATAACAGAGAAGATCTTGAACTCCTTTATTTCTATTACTCTTACTTTATGTGTTCAATATTTCATTTGAGTTTGTTTCAAACCATCATGACTTTGTCTCTCATGAATATGTCTGAGTAAACCCAATTGTTAGATTTAGGTTTCTCATAAAGGTTGAAAGTATGTGCTGCTGATAAGACTGTTAAAAAGGTGTTTTGATTGTTCTTTCATGCTTGTTGAGCTTAATGCTAAAATTAGGATTCATCACCCTCATTTTAGATCTTAGGATTAATTGAGATAACCAACCGTTACCCTCAATACCTGAAATAGCCAGCGTGATCTAACTGACTAGATAACAACGAGAGTTGGTCTAGAAGGTTAGAGAACAGCTTCAAACCCGCTCGAAAAGCTTGCTAGAAGACCGTCGATCGACGCGACTATCGTTGTGTCGATCGATTGTTTGAAAGGTGTATCGAACGATGTGCATCAAGTCACATTGATCGACTCTTTCTTGAGATCAAAAGACAACAGTTGAGATCCGAGATCTAGTAATGAAATCCTATCTGGTTTTACCATTGTTTGAGTTCAAAAACCGTCACCCTTTAGTCTAAACTAAGTTGCATGTTTTTCATACCTGAGAATTTGCCTAAGTCTAGTTGTTTTCCCATCCTTAAAACAACTTCAACTTAAACCGCCGAACAATTGTCTTGTTCGACTTATCATTTACTGCTTTTAAACAATTAAACCTCTTAGTCTATCTTTATTTCTAATCCCTTAGATCTGTTGAGTAATCCTAGAGTCCTTGTGGATTCGATCCCTAAGTACTGCATCTGAACCTCTTATTTGAGAGAGTAATTCACTCCTTAGGGTAATTTGAGTGATATCAAATTTGGCGCCGTTGCCGGGGACTCTTTCTTATTACCATTAGATTTAATTTAGAATTTAGTATAGACTTGTTACGAAACACTTGCTAAGTTTTCTTTCTTTCCCTGTCTACGCAGACACTAAGAATGGAGAACATAGAACTCGACCGAGCATCGATCAACGAAGATGTAATGTTATCGAGCGACGTGGAGACCGAAGAATCGACTGACACGGAGCTCCCGACATCGATCGACACCGCCAAGCCGGAAGCAGGTAAGTCTTCTCTTACCGAGCTTATTAATGAGGAAGTAGTCTAAACTGAACCAATAGGTTAATTGAGCACTGAGACTAGCCAAACTAAACTGGGGACTGAAATCCCTGTTAAGATAAATCTCACCTTGATAAAAGGTGAAGAGATAAGATTGCCTTTGCAAGACTACCTAGACCCTGGTAGAACCTATTCCAATAGGTCCGCTATAAAAAACCAGGAGACGATACCAAGAAATCTAAGTTCAACGCAGATTACTACTGTATGGTTCGTCGAAACCCATTCCGTGGATCTCTCTCTGAGCACCCGCAAGATCACATCGAAGGTTTGGGAGAATTAATCCCAGACGAATACAATCGTTGCAAACTATTCTCATTTTCCCTAGAGGGAGAAGCTCTCAGATGGCTAAACTGTTTAGCAACAGGATCCCTTACTTGTTAGGAAGAGATTAGAAACGCCTTCCTTAAGAAATTTTTCGATGATGATCACTATTCGGAAGTAAGGAAACAAATATTTACATTCCGCCAAGATCCACGTGAATCGTTTAAAAACGCCTGGGAAGATTCAGGAGCTATGAACTTGAATGTCTCCACCATGGTTATTCAGACCCACAACTCCTTAACATCTTCTATGGAGGTGTTAACTTGAGCTACAAAACTACACTCGACACGGTGAGTGAAGGAAATTTTGTCACTAGGAGTCCCGAAGATGCTAGACGCCTTATCGAAAATGTAGCAACGGAAAAATCCTATGAAAAGATGGATGAAGAAGTAGGAAATTCGTTAAATTCAGAAGATAATTCAGATTTGGTAGAGATCCAGAATTCCCTCAATTCGCTTCACTCTTTTCTTCAGAATCAACACCGATCTGATATAGCCCAGATCGAAAATGATGCCTTGTCTGATATGAAAAATCAATTAGAAGACAAGGAAAAGTTCAATATCAGACAAGCACTTACTGGCAACCGTAAAACAAAGTCAGATTTTTACGGAAAAATAAATATGGTTTACGGAAAGTTAATGGAGAAAGCTCTTTGAGTGAACTTATCCGAAAATTAGAAAGTCAAGTAGCTGAAATTGCGACTGCCATTAAAAGAGAAACAGGACGTCTTCCCGGGAGAACTGATTTAAACCCGAGACGTCAAGTCAATGCCATAGTGTTGCGTAGCGGAAAACGTCTCGCGACAAACACGAAGAACAAAACCGAAATTGGCAATTCTGCCAATGATGATGAAACAGGCAAGAGCAATTCTCAGCCTATACTTCTTGATGACCCTGACCCAAAACCTTCTCGCGAAAACAGGAAGTCTACCGCTGAAAAAAATGAGGAAAAGACTATAGACTTAGAAGTAGAAGACGATTCAAAAATTGTGGCCGAAATCGATCGACAGTATGGTAACCACGTCGATTGACCGGTGAAGCCTGTCGTCGATCAACATTCAAATAACCCTATCGATCGACGTTCTACTCAACCCGAACCAACGATTGAAAGAGTCTTTAGAACCCTACCCCCTTTTCCTCCTAAAACGCAGACTAAGAAATCATTAGAAAAAGAATATGCGATCTGCAAGAAATCATTGGATAGAATTACTATGGAGATGTCCCTTAGTGATGCTATGAAAATAGCACCTTCGATAAAGAAGTATGTGAAGGATATGACGTCTCCAAATTATCCAACTGCGGAAAAAAGCGTGATGATGGTGTCAGAGGAAGTAAGTGCCATGATTCAAGGAGAAACTTCAACTAAAAGGCCTGATCCTGGTAGTTTCGTCCTAGATTGCAATATACAGAACACGCGTTTTCCTCGATCACTATGTAATCTTGGCTCTAGCGTAAATCTTATGCCTTATTCCGTCGTATTAACCTTGGGATATAACGAGTTTATGTCAACTCCGATAACCTTGGTTCTAGCTGATCGGTCTATCAGAGTACCTGAAGGGATTCTCGAAGACGTTCCCGTAAAAATTAATAATTGCTTCATGCCTACGGATTTTGTTGTGTTAAAATACAGACATGAACCAAAAGACCCCCTCATTCTGGGTCGGCCATTCCTAGCTACAGCTGGAGCGATCATTGATGTGAAAGAATGACGAATAAATTTGAACATCTGGGACATCTCGATGACCTTTGATATGGAAAAGCTAATCAAGCGATCCTTGATAGATGACCAAGCCTTTTATGTGGAAGAAGTTTTTGAGCTGGATAAGGAATCTTTCATAGACATGTGCTCAGACGGCCCCTTAGAAAATGCTCTTACCCATGTGGAAAAAGAAATTTTCAGCATAGATAATAGGACAGACGATTACGTGCGACTGATGGATGCAAGTATCGAGGTTGCGAACATCGAAGAAGATGATGACTCTCTTACCCATATGGAAACGGAAATTTTCAGCATAGATAATAGGACAGACGATTACGTGCGACTGATGAATGCAAGTATTGAGGTTTCGAACGTCGAAGAAGTTGATGATTCAGACATTATCGTCGATCGATATCTCAGAGAGGCCATCGATCGACAACCATCTTCACTATCTAATTGGTCTAAAGACAAAGCACCAAAGGTTGAATTAAAACCCCTCTGCAGTGGTCTTAAATATGCATTTCTTTATGACCAATCCTACCCTGTTATTGTCAACGCCAACCTCACTAGCGGAGAACTTGCGTTATTATTAAATAAACTACGCAAGTACAGGTAAGCAATCAGGTATTCTCTCGATGATATTTCTGGTATTTCTCCTGATCTTTGCATGCACCGTATTCATTTGGAAGATGATGCAAAAACGTCGATAGAACAACAAAGGAGATTAAATCCGAATCTAAAGGAAGTAGTCAAAAATGAAATTATTAAACTTCTGGATGTTGGAGTTATCTATCCTATTTCGGATAGTAAATGGGTAAGCCCCGTACATGTTGTACCCAAAAAGGGAGGTATTACAGTAGTTAAGAACGAAAACGATGAACTCATCCCGACTCGTACCGTCACTGGACATCGGATGTGTATCGACTATAAGAAATTATATGCCGCTACTAGGAAAGATCACTTTCCCCTGCCCTTTATTGATCAAATGCTGGAGCGTTTAGCCAATCACCAGTATTATTGTTTTCTCGATGGATATTCTGAATTTTTTCAAATTCCCATACATCCGGATGATCAAGAAAAGACAACCTTTACATGCCCCTATGGAACATTTGCGTATCACAGAATGCCATTTGACCTTTGTAATGCTCCCGCCACTTTCCAACGTTGCATGATGTCAATTTTTACAGACATGATCGAGGACTTTATGGAAGTCTTTATGGATGACTTTTCAGTCTACGGATCAAATTTTAAGAGTTGCCTCGATAATTTATACAAGGTCTTGGAAAGATGCGAAGAAAAGAACCTTGTCCTAAATTGGGAAAAATGCCATTTTATGGTTAACGATGGCATCGTATTAGGACATAAGGTTTCCGTCGTTGGTATAGAGGTAGATAGAGCTAAAATCGAAGTGATGACTGGTCTACCAGCACCCAAAAATGTTAAAGACGTACGAAGTTTTCTCGGACACGCCGGATTTTATAGGAGGTTTATACAAGACTTTAGC
>NC_027755.1:9413969-9419316 GCF_000695525.1 Brassica oleracea var. oleracea
TTTACCCCAGAATGCATGAAAGCTTTCGAAGATTTAAAAAAATCCCTTATAACTGCCCCCGTCGTTCAAGCCCCCGACTGGAATCTCCCTTTCGAGATCATATGCGATGCGAGTAATTTTGCGATAGGAGCAGTTGTGGGCCAAAGAAAAGATAAAAAGCTGCATGCCATCTACTACGCCAGTCGTACGCTTGATGAAGCGCAACGGAATTATGAACCAACAGAAAAGAACTACTCGCCGTAGTTTATGCATTTGAAAAATTCCGTCAATATCTAATTGGCACACGTGTGATAGTTCACACTGACCACGCTGCCATTAAATATTTGATGCAAAAGAAAGATGCAAAACCTCGACTCATACGCTGGATTTTACTACTCCAAGAGTTTGATATTGAAATTAAAGATAAACGAGGAGTAGATAATGGAGTCGCTGACCATCTTTCTCGAATCAGAATAGAGGATAACGTCCCTATAGACGATTTCTTCCCAACAGAGAACGTTGCACAAATAGACACATCTTTCGTAGGTCAAATATCTCTCACTTCCGATGAGACATCGATCGATGCGAAAGAGAACATATCGATCGATTCTAGAAGTGATACATCGATCGATAATGACAGTATCGCAACGCCTCGATTCCCTAGTAACCACAATCACGACACCTCGTCTATAAAATAATTATTGACATAAAGGTTAATGTTGCTGGTGATAAGATAAATCTCACACCTGATGAAGAATCGCAACAAGAGGTGCACGCAATTGGTAGGAACTCGAAAGATCGACCCTGGTATGCTGATATAGTCAACTATTTGGCAGCCGAAGTCGAGCCTGAAGAACTCAAGGGGTATATGAGGAATAAATTCTTCACAGAAGTTAGAAGATATCATTGGGATGAACCATACCTCAACAGGCATGGCTCTGATGGGATATACAGACGATGCGTATCTGAAGCTGAAATTCTGGACATTATATACCAATGTCATGGATCTGACTATACAGGACATTTTGCCACCTACAAAACAGTTTCGAAAATCCCTCAAGCAGGATTCTGGTGGCCGACGACTTTTCGCGATGTCCATGCATTTATAACACAATGTGATAGATGCCAAAGACGAGGAAAAATCAACAAAAGACACGAAATGGAATAGAAGTTCATTCTGGAAGTAGAAGTCTTTGATTGCTGGGGGATAGATTTCATGGGTCCTTTCCCATCCTCATACGAAAACAAGTATATACTAGTCGCTGTAGACTACGTATCCAAATAGGTTGAAGCAGTAGCTTCCCCAACCAATGACGCATTTGTAGTTATTAAGCTTTTCAAGAGCATAATCTTTCCGTGGTTTGGAGTTCCTAGAATAGTCATTAGTGACGGTGGAACCCATTTCATCTATAAGGTCTTTGAATATATTGCTTAAAAAGAACGGTGTTCAGCATAGAGTAGCTACGCCCTAACACCCACAAACCAGTGGACATGTAGAAGTCTCTAATCGGCAAATCAAAGAAATTCTAGAGAAAACTATAGGAATTTCCAGAAAGGATTAGTCTAGGAAACTAGATAATGCACTTTGGGCCTACAGGACCGCCTATAAGACACCGTTGGGAACAACACCATTCCACCTCCTTGATGGCAAATCCTGTCATTTACCAGTCGAACTGGAGCATAAAGCAGCTTGGGCCACTAAACTTCTGAATTTTGATATAAAGCCTGCTGCTGAAAGGAGAATCATCCAGCTTAACGAGCTTGATGAAGTCAAACATTTAGCCTATGAGAATTCGAAACTATATAAAGAAAGGACTAAAGCGTACCACGATAAGAAGATCTTATCCCGACACTTTGAACCGGATGATCAAGTCCTTCTCTATAATTCTCGGCTAACGCTATTTCCTGGAAAGCTTAAATCTCGTTGGTCCGGACCATTCACAGTAACAGAAGTAAAACCCTCCGGAACCATAACTCTAAAAAGTGATAAAGGGGGTGAGTTTACAGTGGACGGCCAACGAGTGAAACATTATTGGGCCAAACCGTCAGCAAATCAGCCCATTATTCTAGAACCCCCTGATAACTAGTTTGTTCAGGAAGTCGAGCTAAAGACTTTAAAATTTAAGCGCTGAATGGGAGGCAACCCATTTTCTTGGCTAAAAAAAAAATTTTAATTATATTTTTATTTATATCTATATTTATATTTATATCTTATTATTAGTAAAATATTAGGAGTAATAGAAATCAAGAGTAGTTTATTTGGAGAAATATCGATCGATGTAACTGTCTTGCCATCGATCGATGCAGACATATCGAGGGTTAACCTCATTTAACTCGACATCCGCTTCTTTCTCCTCTCATTCGCTAAACCCTGACGAAATCAAAACCTCTCTTTTCTCTCTCGATTCTTCACGGAATTCCTACGTCTCTCGCCCTAATCCACTCGATTTCTCATTCTCTATCTGTTTAGTTCATTCACTCACCCGATCTACAAGGCTTGACTTCGAAACTCTCTTTTGTTAGGAATTTTTAGAGTTGAGTTTTGAGATGAACTAGAACTTACGATTAGGCGCGGATTTGGGATGGTTTTGGAGTTTCTAATGATTATCTAGTGTTAGGATTGTGGATTTTTTGCTGTTGATGCCTTGAAAGTGCGATTTGGAATTGAGTGATCTTTGCAGGTTTCGCAATTCGACATCGATCGATGCGAACTCTAAAGCGTCGATCGATACCCCTATTGTCGACTAATTCTTAACGACATATATCGATCGATATCTCACATAAGTAGCAGGAGGTGGTACACTGACCTTCTTTGCCAGGGGAATTCGATACAGGATCTCCATCCCCGAGATCTGCCGCATCTACGGTTTCCAGGAGGATGCAGCTGCGAGCAAGATTCCACCCTTCCTAGGCCTCAACGGATTCTGGGAGATAATCGGCACGGGGGCGTGGGACTCAAACTCCGCTACGCAGACAGACATTCGTTACCCCACCCTCAGGTACTTTCTACGGGCTCTTGCAAACACGTTGGTTTGCAAGATGGAGCCCAACAAGGTCAGGATACAGGAGCTTACACTACTCTTCTGTGGAGTAAACAGTTTGGTGAACCTGACTCATCTCGATGAGAACGACGACGTGGTGACCCCAAACCTCGAAGCCACTTTTGCTGCACACTTGGTGGACCTGAAGAAAAAGCCCTTCACGGGGAAAGGCAGGAAGAAGGAGATGGTTGGGAGTTTGCTGACACCGATTTTTAAGTATCTAGGCATCCGCCTAGACCCGCGCACAGCCGACCGCTCCCACCGCTTCTTGGACGAGAAACACCTGATGAACTCAGGTTGGCTTAAGGAGGAACTTCTCTGGAGTTTTAGGATCGGGAACCAGCACCGTCTACTGCCGATGCCGAACAGGATGATCACAGACTTCGATGACAAGATTGATAGGCTCCGGTTCCCGATTCCCAGCTCCTCCGCGATCTTCCAGCTATCCCGCGCAGACATCCCGGAGTGCGTCGAGCCAGAGCTACACAAGGACCACCGGAGGCACCTCTTCCTGATTTCCCGATCATACCAGACATCCCTATGCGCGATCAGATAGACTTTCAGAGGGTAGTTGTGGATGCTCTTCGTGCCATCTGGGCTCGAGTATCCTTCACGAGCAGGAGGACCATCAGAGCTCACTCACCAGCAGCAGGAGGACCTTCTAGGCAGCGCAGGGATCCTTCGTCCGGGAGCCACGACGAGACCAGCGAGGACACCGACTAGTCCTCCCATTTCTATCTCTTTCCCTTATGAACTTGTTTTCTTTTCTATTTTTTGAACTTGTAGGATTTATATTTTAGACATATCTATGCTTTATGTTTGAGACTGTTTACTTATTTCTTATGTTTGGAGTGTCTGACAGAGCTAACCACACTGACAGATTATATGAGTTCGATTCCAGACATGACGCATAATTTTTTGTTCCTCGCCATCGATCAACACAGAAAGTATGGTATCGATCGATGTGCGGGACAGAGAGGTACAACACTTTGCTTTAACATCTCGAACATCTAACTTTGCTTATCACCACCTTTGGACACTTTACACCGAGACGGTGTAATTTAAGTCTGGGGGAGGTAGTACTAACACCATCTTCTTGAGTTTTGTCAAAATCTTTTCAAAAATAATTTTATTGAGTTAAGAAGGGGACTATGAACTTATGATTTCTACTTGAATTTCTAACCACTTTTAGCACCATTCTAGATTTACTGATTGTAGATAGTACTAAAGATGCTAAAGTGGATCAACCTGTCAACTATACACACTTGCCTAGCTTGTTTGAAAGAACCAAAGCTAACCTCCAACAATCTTCAAGGCTCGATTCATATGAATTCTTGGATATAAGTCAAAAAGCAGTGACCAAGACTTGGTGGCAACCACCATTAAGTTTTGATTCATGGAAGCCTGTCCAATCTTGGTCATTGATCTTGCAATATAAGCAGACTTTGACTAAAGAGAGAAATTAGTAGAGAGAAAATATAGGAACTAACTTTTACCTGCAGATCCAGATACTTGTTTGGAAATCTTTGAATCCTGTGATCGATACTCCCAAGGTAAAGCCTGCACTTTTATTTATGCTAAGAAATGAGGTTGGTCAGGGGGAATGTCAGATAAGATTTGCTAAGTTGTTGGCTAGATGAATTTGGTTGCTAAGCTAGGATATTGCATAATGTGCTTTTGTGATTAGGTGTGGAATGCGATATTGTAGAGGTGATGACTTCTATGTTTTGAATCTGTGAGCCCCAGCTATTTTCAAACCTCTTTCAGAGAGACTGTCTGTTTGTTTTGCTTGAGGATAAGCAAAATGATAAGTCTGGGGGAGTTGATATACCATGGATTTCACCCATTTTTAGTCATGGTATATAAGTGTTCTAAGATATATTTATCATGTTTTAGAGTCTTTTCAAAGCAATTACAGGTTCAGTTACTTGATAGAAAGAAATGATGCTTTTCGGACACTTTGGAGTACTTTTACGCGTAGAGAATCGATCGATGCTTGAAGAGCAATATCGATCGACCGGAGCCAATTAAAATCGATCGACAGCCATTCAGCATCATCGATCAATATTGGATCACTCGAGGATTAATCACGAAATTAGAAGACTTCATTCCCATAAAGTTTATTAATTGCAACATAGGCCCTTAGCCGTCTGTGAGGCTATATGTACTAGGGTTTTGTATCATTTTAGAGGCAGACTGGCTAAAAGACCTAGTGAGGAGAAGAAGCATTTTGGCTACCATTAGAAGAGCTTAGGATTGGAGAGATAGATCTGAGACTGCATAACAGAGAAGATCTTGAACTCCTTTATTTCTATTACTCTTACTTT
>NC_027755.1:9419370-9419456 GCF_000695525.1 Brassica oleracea var. oleracea
GAGTAAACCGAATTGTTAAATTTAGGTTTCTCATAAAGGTTGAAAGTATGTGCTGCTAATAAGACTGTTAAAAAGGTGTTTTGATT
>NC_027755.1:9419551-9420046 GCF_000695525.1 Brassica oleracea var. oleracea
GTTACCCTCAATACCTGAAATAGCCAGCGTGATTTAACTGACTAGGTAACAACGAGAGTTGGTCTAGAAGGTTAGAGAACAGCTTCAACCCGCTCGAAAAACTTGCTTGAAGAACCGTCGATCGACGCGACTATCGTTGTGTCGATCGATTGTTTGAAAGGTGTATCGAACGATGTGCATCAAGTCACATCGATCGACTCTTTCTCGAGATCAAAAGACGACAGTTGAGATCCGAGATCTAGTAATGAAATCTTATCTGGTTTTACCATTGTTTGAGTTCAAAAACCGTCAAACCCTTTAGTCTAAACTAAGTTGCATGCTTTTCATACCTGAGAATTTGCCTAAGTCCCATCCTTACAACAACTTCAACTTAAACCGCCGAACAATTGTCTTGTTCGACTTATCATTTACTGCTTTTAAACAATCAAACCTCTTAGTCTATATTTATTTCTAATCCCTTAGATATGTTGAGTAATCCTAGAGTCCTTGTGGATT
>NC_027755.1:9420149-9431234 GCF_000695525.1 Brassica oleracea var. oleracea
GATTACCTTGCATCAATCATCCAAATCAAGTGTGTGAAGGTTGCTTACTTGGAAAGCAATTCAAGATGAGTTTTCCAAAGGAGTCGGAGACAAGAGCAAGAAAGTCACTAGAACTCATACATACATATGTATGTGGACCGATCGAACCAAGTTCACTTGGTAAGAGTAACTACTTCCTTCTCTTTATTGATGGCTTTTCAAGAAAAACATGGGTTTACTTTTTGAAACAAAAATCAGAAGTGTTTTTTAAATTTCAAAAAGTTTAAAGCCCATGTTGAGAAGGAAAGTGACCTTAAGATCAAATCCATGAGGTCGGATCGAGCAGGAGAATTCATGTCTAAGGAGTTTCTGAAGCATTGTGAAAATAATGGCATCCGAAGACAATTTACGGTGCCGAGAACCCCTAAACAAAATGGAGTAGCGGAAAGAAAGAATAGGACAATACTTGAGATGGCAAGAAGCATGCTCAAAAGTAAGAAGCTACCAAAGGAGTTGTGGGCAGAAGCAGTTGCTTGTGCGGTTTATATATCAAACCGTTATCCAACAAAGAGTGTTCTAGAAAAGACACCACAAGAATCTTGGAGCAGAAGGAAGCCTGGAGTCTCACACTTAAGAGTCTTTGGAAGCATTGCTCAAGCTCATGTTCCAGACGAGAAGCGGAGCAAACTAGATGATAAAAGTGAGAAGTACATCTTCATTGGGTATGACGCTAACTCCAAAGGCTACAAGCTCTACAATCCTGAAACAAAGAAGACAATCATTAGTCGGAATGTCATCTTTGATGAAGAAGGAGAATGGGATTGTAGATCAAATAATGAAGACTACAACTTCCTTCTATCCTTTGAAGAAGAGAATGTGGAGCAACCGAGAGAAGAGACAGCTAGACAACCAAGTTAACCAACAACAAATTCTCAAGGAGATGAAAGTTCAAGTGAAAGGACTCCACGTTTTAGAAGTCTACAAGACATCTACGAGGTAACTGAAAATCAAGACAATCTTACCTTATTTTGACTATTTGCGGATTGTGAGCCTATGAACTTTGAAGAAGCTCAAGAAAATAAATCATGGAGAAGTGCAATGGATGAAAAAATCAAATCGATCAAAAAGAATGATACATGGGAGTTAAATTCACTTCCAAATGGGCATAAAGCAATCAGTGTGAAGTGGGTGTACAAGGCACAGAAGAACTCTAAAGGAGAAGTTGAAAGATACAAGGCAAGATTGGTGACAGAAGGCTATAGTCAAAGAGCCGGGATCGACTATGATGAGGTATTTGCTTCAGTTGCTCGCTTAGAAACGGTTAGACTAATCATTTCATTGGCAGCCCAAAATAGTTGGAGGATACATCAAATGGATGTCAAATCAACCTTCTTAAATGGAGACCTTAAGGAAGAAGTCTACATTGAGCAACCACAAGGTTACACAATCAAAGGAGAAGAAGACAAAGTCTTAAGGCTGAAGAAGGCGCTTTATGGATTAAAGCAAGCACCAAGAGCATAAAACACTCGGATTGATAAGTACTTCAAGGAGAAAGGCTTCAGCAAGTGTCCATATGAGCATGCACTTTATATCAAAACTCAAAACAATGATATTCTGATTGCATGCTTGTATAAGGATGACTTGATATTCATCGACAACAATCCGATTATGTTTGAAGATTTCAAGATTGAGATGACAAAGGAGTTCGAGATGACATATATTGGAATGATGTCATACTACCTTGGCATTGAAGTAAAGCAAGAAGAAAATGGAATCTTCATTACTCAACAAGGCTATGCTAAAGAGGTGCTTAAGAAGTTCAAGATGGATGACTCAAATCCAGTTTGCACGCCAATGGAATGTCGAGTCAATTTATCAAAGGAAGAAGAAGGAGAGACTGTCGATCCAACGCTCTTTAAGAGTTTGGTTGGAAGCTTAAGATATCTAACGTGCACAAGACCTGACATCATGCACGCAGTTGGAGTAGTAAGTCGATACATGGAGCATCGAACAACAAATCACTTCAAGACAGTTAAGAGGATCCTACGCTCTATCAAAGGTACAATCAACTTTGGCTTGTACTACTCTATCTTTGAAGATTACAAGCTTGTTGGATATAGCGATAGCTATTGGGGTGGAGATGTAGATGACCGGAAAAGCACAAGTGGCTTCGTGTTTTTCATTGGAGAAACCGCTTTCACATGGATGTCAAAGAAGCAACCAATTGTCACTCTTTCTACTTGTGAAGCGGAGTATGTGGCAGCTACTTCATGTGTTTGCCATGCTATTTGGTTACGAAACTTGCTAAAGGAGTTGAACCTACCACAAGAGGAGCCAACGAAGATCTTTGTGGATAACAAGTCGGTAATAACATTGGCGAAAAATCCAGTCTTTCATGATCGAAGTAAGCACATCAACACTCGTTATCACTACATTCAAAAATGTGTTACTAAGATGGATGTACAATTGTAGTATGTGAAGACAAATGATCTAGTAGCTGATATTTTCACCAAGCCACTCAAGCGAGAAGACTTCATCAAAATGAGGAGCTTACTTGAAGTAACCAAATCAAGTTTAAGAAGGGATGTTGAGAAGTAAACTTGATTTGGGTCACATTATTGGGCTAACAAATCACTAATCATGTTTAGCCCAACCTTAACCCAAATTCTAGAATAATCTTCCACTCCTTATGTTAAAAATCTAGATATTTTCATAGAAAATTCTAGATAATTAAAGAAAAATAATCTTAGATATTTAAGTATAATTATCTAGATTTAGAATTAAAATATGTAAGATATTTTGTACTTTTGAAGCTATAAATACATCACTCTCTTCTCATTTTGAATGATCAAGAAAGAATTCAAGTTTGTAACAAAACATCGAAGTAATAAGAAATCATTTTCTAAGTTATAAAAATATTTTTTCTTCACACAAAACACTTTCTCTTCGAACACTTAAAACAATTTCTCTATTTTAACAAAGTTTTTCATTCCAACAAGAATGTGTTCTTGAGATTAAAAGCAAATTTAAAAAAAAAATAAAATTGAAACAAGATTCTTTTTTCAGGCATTCAATTTGATTTTTCGGAAGGCATTAAATTTGTTTTGAATGGGGATATGGGTTTTACTGACCTTTGTTATCGATATCTGAATTTGATTATAGTAGCTCTGCTTTTGTTTCCGCTTTTAAGATTTGGTCTTATTTTGATAGCCGGCACGAGTGGGGTGTGTTCTGTGCCTAAGCCTATAGATAGCTGCAGAAGAGTAGTAGCGTTCCAGAGAGTTCATCGTAGTAAATGTGAAAGAAACAAAATCAATTGATGATGATGAATTTAGCTTAACAATGGCAGAGAAAAAAATCGGCGGTATTCTTTTTTTCTTTAAAGTAAAATGTTATTAGGGAACAATTAATACCCGCGAAACTTTTGAAGTGATGAACATATATACAAATTTTCCTGGAAAGCTATAGAAAAAAAATCTGTATGGATGCTTAGAAATCTGAAACTGGAGAAATTTTTAGAAACTTAATCTTTTTTGCGATCTTATATAGAAAAAAAGGATGAAATCAAAGAGAGAGAGAAGTGAGGGATCATAACTGTCAAAATCAAATCCATCAAGTGACAGTTGATGAAAATATGCAGCAGGTAAAGGCATCAAAAATCCTTTTTTTATTTACCAAAAAAATAGTTTGAAAAGATCGATCGTTAAAAACAGTTGCAAAAAAATCTCAATTTCTTTTGTTTTTTGAACCCTGTTTATTTCTTAACCGCTTCTACAGAAGAGAAATTTCAAAAATAAAACAAGCAAAGAATCTTTGATTTTCTTTTCTCGAGAAAAATAGTAAAGATGATGATATCTCAGAACAGCTGGTTACTGACCTGAAATGTCTTCTTCGCAGCGAAGTCGAATCAAATCTCCGCTCTCACGAACTCACACTGAACAAGACAAACTCCAAACCAAACCACTTCTAGCCTCCTCCAGTATCAAACAAAAACGGGCGGAGAATTCGGGTTAATGAATCAAACGAGAACTGAAACGGAGCTCCGACATTTTGATTTCTCACTATAAATTATGACCAAGAGCAAGAGTGGAGACAAGAGCATCTCTGGGTATTTATACGTGGAGGAGAGACAAATTTATAACGGCGCTAACAGATAAAAGAAACAAGAAAATACCGTGAGTTTTTTAACGGTGTGTACATGAAAATTGGTCTAGTTAAGAGACGGCAGCGAGGGCCCAATGTTGTCTACACGGTGACGGAGATTGCTTACGTGTGCTGGAAGTAGATTACGTGGTATTTAGTGATTGGATGAAGACAGCTGAAACCGGGTCGGGTTATAGTTACGATATATTTGACAGGCCAAGGGAACGGTCGCATCACCATTTGCTTTCTCGTGGCCTTGTGGGTTCTCTTCTCTTTTCATTTTCTTTTTAAATTTTAATACTGTGTATACTATTTGTATCATCGTTTTGTCTTGTTTTAGATCTTATCATGTGTGGGATTTTTTTTGTTTTTATCTTTCTCCTAAATGAGTAAAGAACATGGGCTAAAAAATGTTATATATCATAAGAGTTATTTCTTTAGTCAATAGTATATATTATGTCAATTTGAATAATGACATAAACGATAACATCAGCACAAACATTGGGCTATAAAATGTTATATATGTCTATGTACATTTATTGTCTAAAAGCATTTTTCCAATGTATTATTTGATTTGTTGTTTCTTTGAAATGGAATAAGTACATGTTAAAGTTGAGTTTCCTTCCAACTCATTTTATAATAAATAGAATAGTAAATAAAATAAAATAAAATTTTATTTAAACGTAAATATCATACAATTTTTTTTTTAATTTATTTATAAAATGGAAAATGAAATAGCTTGGGAGAAGATTACTCCAAACTTTATTTTAAATTAAAAAGTAGATTCTAACCAGCGCAGTTGCGCGAGATTATTTATAATTTATGTTTTAAACTACAGTTTTATGATTGATAATATTTTATACACTCTAGTTCACATGTATACTGTATTTATTGTTTTTGGTTTGGTTCCAGTTCAATAGTAAATTTTGGTTTTCAGTTTATGAAGTATATAAATATTTAGGTTATTTATGAATTAGGGTTTGGATTGAGTTTTGTTTGGGTTGGTTCAAATAGTAATGTTAGACATCCGATAAAATTTCTAGTTTATTTTGGTTTTGTTTAAATAACAATGTTAGAAATCATATAATATTTCGAGTTCAATTTGAACTCGTGGATCTGGATGGGAATATGAAATTCTTGATTTTAATTATGATTTAGATAGTTATATTTTCGGTTACATTTTCTGGTCGTGCCCGGTTAAATTTCATTTTAATGGTTTATATTATGTGTTATGTACATGGTGTTATTTTTTATGTCTCAAAAATTATTGTTTTTCATAATTATTTTTTTTTTGTTGAACTGTTAAATTCATTTATCAACAAAAGAAAATATTACAAACTTTTGGTTTTAAACGTTTTAAACCAAAAGAGATGAAGTAAACCAATAGATGAACTCTATGTGGTTAAACAGAAACATTTTAGTAAAACCAAAACAAAGTTGCAGAGTTTCTTTACGTGACTTCCGTCCATCTCAGCAAGAGTTTCTCACCCTCATCATCATTACTGTTTCGTCTCAGTGCAAGAAGACAGTTATGAATCTCAACTCGGATTGTGTGAGTCATAGACTGAATTGAGTTAGGAGGTCGCTGATGTCTCCTGCCATTTCGCTCTCTCCATATCCAGTATACTGCAGCTTGGAAAGCCAGCTTAGCGAGCATTGCATCATGTTTGTTGAGTCGATTCCTCATCAAACTATTCAGAGTTCTGGTCCAGTCCGGATTCAATCTCGAGCCCAGCAGTTTTTCCGTCAGCGTGGACCAGATCATGAATGAGTAAGGGTCGCAAAGAACAAATGATCTCTAGTTTCATTGATCTCACCGCACAAGACACAAGCTTGCGTAACGCCCCAACGTCTCATTAGCTCCCCTGTAGAAAATAATTAATTATTTTCTATTCATTACAATTTCCTTTTGCTGGTCACCCGTGGAAATCTGTAAATTTTAAGACAAAAAATAAGTTGCTACTATGCCATAATGAATTGTAGATGGATTAAAAAAAGTTGGCTTTGAAATTTTTTTTGTTGGCACACGAAAACAATATCTGAAATCTAACGGTGGGAAACTTTTTCGTATCCCTTATATATTAAAGAAGAAACATTGTAATGTGTAGAGAGATCCTCAGCCAAACTCTACATAAATATGTTCACACTATGTATTTTACGTTTTTTCAGTATAAAACACACATGCAGAGTTTCAATAAAACTCACATTATCCGGATGTTTCGGTTCGAATCAAAACGGATAGCGAATTGAAAGACAATATTATATATATATTATTATTATTTTTATTTTTTACAGATAAAACTGGGAAAAATATTCATAAATTTTGATTCGATTCGTTATTCATTTTGACTGTAACAAAAAAATCCAGATATGCGTGACTATATGAAGCAATCAAATACTAAAAGGAAATATCCATAATAAAAAGAAGCAAATCACAGATACCTATATTTTTAGGAACATATATCCAATCTGATCCGTTATATGCATATATATACATATACTTAAAGAATTATATATAGAAGTTATATATATTATAGTTTATGTAATTTTTACAATATTTTTATGTATTTAATTTATTATATTATGTATTAGAATTTTAAAAGTTAAATAATGTTTTATTTTTGTAATAACATATTATTATTTTATATTATTATTATATTTTTTATTTATTTTTAAATTTTTATTTACTTTTAAAATTTTTCTGGATACGTGAGACATTGGAAATGCAGGTGGCTACGGATCAAATCAACATGAATGCCTCCAAATACCCAGATACTTGATACGTGCCCATCTATTTACATATACAATTTGATTTTCTTTATATGAAAAAAAATCACTAACATCTAGGCCTATTTTATTTTAAATAAATTTATTTTAAGAATTCTATTTTTCATGTGTTATTTTGAACAAAAATATCATTTAATATTAATTAACAATATATTTATATATTTATCAATCACCTTTATAGACTTTTACATATACATAGCACATTGATGTGAGCACCTTCTAACTAAATATTCATAACAACTGAAATACTTAATTCTTTTTGAAGTTAAAATATTTTTTTCTTAATTTTTCTATTCATTATCGAACAAATTGTAGTGTGATGATTTGTCTTACTAATTTTCTTTTCATTTTCATTAATAATTATCTGTTTAGAAACTCTAATATAAAACCATTAGTTCAACATCAGAGCTATATAAAATAACATGAAAACAAACAAATAATAGTAATTTTTGGTTCACCGGAAAAACCAAAAACATCAAACATTTTAACATAACAAACCAAAATAAATATTCATTAGAATGATAGTTATATTTTAGGAGATTAACAAAACAAATTTAAGCGCGGTTTATGTGCTTTTAAAACTTTAATCATTCTATATTTTTATGAATATGTGAATTATTATATTTTATATTATATTTAATTTAAAAAAATTAGTTGTTATCTTTGGATGCGGTTTAGATAAACATTTTTATTATAAATGTTTTCAAATTATTTTATTCTTGTTTACTTTAAATAAATATAAATAATTTAGAATAAATAAACAGGAAAATGAATATAATAGTAATGAAGATGAATATATGTTAGTCTTTTGATGGTATTTTCTTGTTGATCTATAGTATTTTATCCTCTTATAGTAGTTTAATATGATTCAATTTGTTCGTTTGAAGCTGCTAATAAAGTTTATGGTTTACGAAATGTGTTGTAAGTGGGTAAACACAGCAGTTGATTGTAAGTTTGAACCCAAACATAATAAAGTATATTGCATTTTCTTTTCTTTATTTTTTTTTTTAAAAAGGGCATTTTATTTGGACGTAGGCTTTAGTCATATTATATTGCATTTTCTTTTATTGTATATATCATGGTATACTGTATGATCTGAATGATAATGGATGCAGCGTTAGCTTGTACTTTTTGATATTTGAATGTTAACATAAATTTGGAGACTTCATACGTTTTTCATCCTTCATAAGTCTTAAATTCTTTTAGTTTCTGTGATTTGTTATTGTGCACAAATGGTTGATGCAGACGATAATTGTAATTTTGGTAGGTCGAGTGAAAGTTTTTTGATGTTTTTATTTTTTGAAAAGATATTTTTGGATATTTAGAATGCACCCTTTGCACTCTTAACAACGGAAGAGTAGTGGTAACTATAAATAAATTGCTAATTTTGCAGACATACATTTAGTCTAGTTGTGAACTATTGGAAATATAGTGAAGATGAATTTAGCCGATTATTATATTCGGTTGTGTGTGTGGTTAACTTTTTTGGGGTTTTTCTGTTCTATATCCGATGACCTTGGTAGTAGAGTTATCTATGTTTTAGCTGTTTCATATTTTTGTGTTTCTTTGTCTACTATTTTTGTTCGCCAAAGGTTCTCAGTTTTATCTAGTTGTCAATCTCTTACTTTGTGTACACGAACTTCCTTTTTTTATTCTTTCCTAGTCAGCTGGAAATCGAAATGCAGCGAATGAAGCAAACCAGCCTATTCATAGACAATGGTCTTCTTGGTTTTGGACTCTCTCTTCTTTTCTTTTTAGTTTTTTTCAATGTATAATTTATTCATGGTTTGTCTGCACGTGAGATTTACTCGCAGTCGCAGTTTATAAAAAAACGTACATAGAAAAAATACAAAAAGTGTTTGGATTTTATACCATGTTTCTTCTCCTCCATGTGACTTTCAAAATGTAGACACACTGAGATGTGAATCAGAAATTAGAAGTTAACGCGGCTGTCATTATGACAAACACATGTTACGTAAGAGTACATGGAATAGTGATACATCAACATTTGAGAATATGTGGTTGAAGCACTGAAACTAATATGGGACATTGTCAGAGTACATGGAAGTTAACGCTACGATCATTATTGCTACACATTGTCTCGCCTCTCTTATTCATCTTCACTGTGTCTTTTTCAGACACCATATATAGACCAAGTCTTTTGTACCTGAGAATTTACCATTTGGAAACAAAATCTTGATGAAGATGGAGAACATTGCCCAAATTTACAATAACGTGTTATGATCTGTCACAGACACTACAATATGGTGATCAGTGCCGGCTTTACAACAGTGAACATTGTATGCAAAATTGATAATACCGAACCTAAGACCGAGGTAGGTAGGTGAGAAGCACTTCTGATCCTTCAGATACTCTATGTTTGGAATGAACCATGGTGCTTATGCATGTGAACTATACACTTGATTTCGACATGTTTTATTAACAACATCATTAGAGAACCGGACTGGAGTTCCAATTGCGAATCGCAGAGCAGACTCAGCAGAGTGTCTTGACGTTGACTTTGAGTCCATCAGCCGCAATCTCTGGTTCGTCCATTATCTCATGCTATTTTTCTTCAATAAGATAAAAATCAAAAGTATTCAATCACTTTAGAATAACCTGCTTGCTTCCTACAAAGCAACCAAGAGATTTTTAAAATAAGATTTATTTATAATTCGAATTATCAAGTGTCTTAAATAGTGGCTGACACTTCCTCTATTGTTGGAACATTTTCCCTTGGTCTCTAGAAGCTATGTACCTAAATCTCTCGGGATTACATGCTACCGTGCCACATGCTTAATTAAACTCAAAAATAGTAGGGACCACAAATGCATCCAAGAACAATACATAAAAGAAATGATTATGAAGTATATACAGCTCTATATATATATCATGGGACTTTTCTCCTGTCAAATTAGAGAATGGCCCGTTTTATGTGAAAAGCAATATAAAGTAGTGACAATAATTTCATGTCTTTTCCTTTGCATTGAGTAAAGCTTGTAGCTAAAGCCTATAATATTACATTTTATATCACTAATACCTCTGATGAGCATCTCTGTTATTGTTTCTCCTATCAGGAAAGATCTCTATTAGTTCATCAAAGCATCAATACTCAAAAAGAGTATGTATCGAGCATATGTAGGGACCTGACGACAAAGGGAAATATCAGTCCTTGTGTTATGCAAAAAGAACTTTTTCCCAAGTAATGGAACAAAATGNCCATTTAGTTCTCTTAAGAGGATTGCAAATTTCTGCGATATCTTTGAATCAAGCATTTTGTTCTCATTCTCAGCTGGAGGCATCACTAACCTTCTCATATCTATGTTCACTGTCGGAAAACGTTGGTACGGAATTCCTGAGGCTAGCGCTTGTAATCACGTCAGCTTAATACAATAAACTAAGCATTATGAGATAAAACAAAAAATTAGGAAGAAATTGAAATCAGCACACCCACTACAAGAAAACAGCGACATACCGAGGGAAAAAATCGTCGATATGTCGTCGGAATAACGTTTGTTCGATAACATGAGCAATGGTCGGGCTGAGAATTTTTGGCACTACAAGAAAACAACGACATACCGAGGGAATTCCTGAGGCTAGCGCTTGTAATCACGTCAGCTTAATACAATAAACTAAGCATTATGAGATAAAACAAAAAATTAGGAAGAAATTGAAATCAGCACACCCACTACAAGAAAACAGCGACATACCGAGGGAAAAAATCGTCGATATGTCATCGGAATAACGTTATTCCGACGACATACCAACGAAACAAGTCCTCGGAAATAACTCCTCGGAAATTCATTTTTCCTCGGAAATCCCTCGTACGGAATTCCTGAGGCTAGCGCTTGTAATCACGTCAGCTTAATAGAACTCTGAGGACCACCAGTTCGTCGGAAAGGTCCTCAGAATATACCGAGGGAGAACTTCCTCGGAATATTTCGATGGACTTTCCGATGGTCCAATCCTCGGAAGTTCCGACGAAATGTTCCTCAAAATTTTCATCGGGAATTTTCGAGGAACGGAGCCCTCGGAAAATTCCAAGGAAGGAGTCACTCGGTATATTCCGACGACTTATTCTGAGGAAATGTTCGTCGGAAATTTCCGAGGGTTCATTTCCTCGGAATTTCAAAAAAAAAAATTTTTTTTCAAAAAAATTACATTTTTGATATTCAA